>NC_133288.1:3402988-3702988 GCF_005239225.2 Populus alba
AAAGGGTTCTGCTAATTCAGAAAGATTTCACTTTTAATGTTTTGTTCTTTCCAAATCAAATTACTATGCATCAGAAGCTCTCATCTAACGAAGTAGATTTGGTTAGTAATCATGCTGGTTTCTGCTGTTATTATGGTTTTTGCTGTAGCTCTGGGTTGTGGTTGTAAAGATGACACCAGGATAGAAGGAATATTGAATAGAAAAAATGGGATCACTCGTAAGTAATAGTTTATAGAAGGTTTTTTTTGCCGGCGCTGTTCAGGTGATCGTTTCTTTTCTTTTTTTTCAGCGTAGAAAAAATGTTACTACATTAGGAAGTTAAAATTTTAGTTTGTAATAGATGAATGGTGATATATTATATAATATTTTTTTTATTGAAAGATTTTAAAAATATTTAAACAATGATAAATTGAACAACATATTTTTTGAAAAAAATATATTAAGGGGGTGATATTTTAGATTGATCTGAATTAATAATAGTTAATACATCAAACCTATAATAAAATCATAAAAAAAATTAAAAAATTCAATTATAATAAATTAAATATCAAAGTCTAAACAAATAAATTAAAAAAAATAACATAAATAAATTTATATCAATGCTTCGCTTGACCTAGTAGGTTGATTTATCATCAAGTCTAGGAACTAGAAATATAATTATACTCTATAAGAATTAATAAGATACACTGTTGAAGATGCAAGGTTACAAACACATTATCAAACCTAACTTGAGTTGTTGGATCAATTTAGGATTGGTTTTTTTTCTTAACCTAAATTAACTTTTAAAATATATTTTTTTTCAAATGAATGTTGTTTTAGTTTATTTGGAAAAAAATTAAATAATATCATTTTGAATCTAAATTAACTCAAATTAATCAATTCAACTCATGACCCGTCCATGGACTAGTTCAGTTTTATTTCGTGTTTGATATTGTAGTGAAAAATACTTTTTGCTTGAAGATATATTTTTTATTATAATTTTTGACCTGTTCACTTAAAAATTATAAAAAAAAATTAAAAAATTAATTTAATAATTTTTCAAGATAAACATACTTTTTAGAAATATTTTAAAGCGAAGCTACTGCACTCCTCAACAAAAATTTTCATTTAAAAATATTTGAAAATAATTTTTTTAATATCATTACATTAAAAATCAATAAAAATAATATTAATTTAATGTTTTATCAACATAAATACATTTTGAAAAAAACCAAGCTTCCAAATGAGTTTCAGTAACTTTTGTTTCAGCTCGAAGGAGTGCAATTACTCACATGCTTATGGGATTTAAAAGATTCTTTTGGACATTACCATTTAACGGGTTGTGTGCGCTTGTTTTTTCAATGCAATTTTGTTTCCTATGAACCTCAATTAAAAATAAAATGATTATTTTTTGATTGAGTTTTAAAATATATTTTTTAGAAATTTATTAAAATAATTTTTTTTATTTTTAAAATTTATTTTTTAATATCAACATATAAAATAATATAAAAACACTAAAAAATATAATTTATTTTTAAAAACATTTTTTTGAAAGTAAAAATAATTTTTTTATTCTTTATTTATTATTAATGTGAATGTCAAGACCAACTTGCATCTATTTTAATTAATTTTATATAATTTAAAATTAAAAATCATATAAATTTATATGCTATTAACAAATTCAAATTCAAATTCATGATTATTAAGAAAACTCAGTGCCATATTTGCCTATTAAAACTCCTAGTAATTGTTCTTGGTGGCAAGTCATTCGTTGGTTCAAGTTCCCATTTACCTCCTCCATTACCCGTCCATACAGAGCTCGCCCTTCCCCTTCTCCGAAACTCAACTCCACAATTTGCATCCAAATATTTCTCTAAAATTAACACCATGATCAGAACCATCAAGTATTTGCTTGAAGATATCAACATGGACGTGTCTGCAACCATACTAGTTACCCTCTCCGCCATCTTTTCAGTCATCTGGTATGGATGGATATACGCCAAATCTATGAAGAGGACCTCCTCTCTACCACCAGGTCCGAGAGGCCTCCCATTGATCGGCAACCTTGCGTCTCTTGAACCAGATATTCATTCTTATTTTGCAAAGCTGGCTCAAACTCACGGCCCAATATTCAAGCTTCAACTCGGCTACAAGCTCGGTATTGTTGTGACCTCCCCTTCGCTGGCCTCCGAAGTTCTCAAAGATCATGACATTACGTTTGCCAACCGTGACATTCCTGATGTGAGTCGAGCAATGGACTACGGTCGGTCCAACATAGTTGCGACCCCGTATGGTCCTGAATGGAGGATGCTGAGAAAAGTATGCGTCGCCAAGATGCTTAGCAACGCCACCCTGGATTCTCTCTACCCCCTTCGCTCCCGGGAAGTTCGAAACACCATCAAGTACATTTATAGCCATGCAGGGTCACCGATCAACGTGGGAGATCAGCTTTTTCTAGCCGTGTTCAATGTCGTAACCAGCATGTTATGGGGTGGCACGGTCCATGGAAAAGACAGGGCTAGCTCAGGTGCAGAGTTTAGAGGAGTGGTGGCTGAGATGACAGAGTTATTGAGCAAGCCCAACGTTTCGGATTTTTTCCCTAGCCTGGCTAGATTCGATCTGCAGGGTGTGGTGAAGAAGATGCGTGGTCTGGCCATGAAGCTCGAGCAGATCTTCGAGAAAATGATTGATGAACGATTGAAGGTTGATGAGATCAATGGTACGAGGGATGCAGCCAGGAGCAGAAGCACAGAGTGCGAGGACTTCTTGGGATTCTTGCTGAAGTTGAAGGACGAGGGAGATCCCAAAACACCACTCACCATGACTCACGTCAAAGCCTTACTCATGGTATGTTCTCTTTTCGCTCTCCAATTTTCATGGTGACAATAATTATGCAACCGGCTCTGTTACCCAAGCTAGTACACACACACACACACATATATATATATATATATATAGCACTGAGATTTTAAAATACTGTTACGAGAGCCAAGAAAGTAATTTTTTTATTATTATTAATTTCTTAGATTCAAATCTTAGGATTAATATTTAAAAGACTGTATTAAACTCTTTTGAAGCATATGCTTAAAATTGCCACGAAAGAAATTTAATTTAGATTAACATATAAATTACCTAAAGAATACCCAGTTATTGAAGTGATGAGGTTAAAATGACCTAAACCTAGAAATACAAGTTTGTTTGAAGTGACATTTTCGTTGAATTAAGTATTTTTTTTTTCAATGGAGTAATAAGTGTGTGTTTGGTTATGTAGTAGGAGTGGCTAGGTTATTTTTTACATCAAAATCATAAAAAAACACTAAAAATTTTAATTTAATATTTTTTAAAATAAAAATATTTTTAAAACTCATCTAAATACATGGAACGCACTACCAAACAAATGGGCACTATGGAGATGACAATAAGAAGTGGAAGTTCACATGCATGCAAGAGAGAGAGTTTTTGCTGGCTTAATTTTCTATTGATCAATTAAAGGTGCGATGACCTTATTTTACCCCTACACTACTAGGGGTGATGGCAAAATAATACTTCAACTATCTATTTTATCTTTATAATATTCTCAAACTTATTTATTGAGTAAATTAATTAAGGGTTGGCATCAAATTTCATAGTTAAGACTAATTGTTGAACTTTGATTATTAATCTAAATATATATTATTTGAAATAAATTTGATGTTTTTAGATGAAAGGGATTAAAATAAATTAAAAAAAAACAAATACTGAACACAATTCAGTTTTTGTATCTTTTTAACTATTTGAGTTAAAAATTTTATTTTTAAACTTATTTAAATTGTTAAAGGGTAAATAATTAATGAATGAAACTTCATTTTTCGATTTTCTAATTATTTTTATTCATACGAAAAAAACTAAATTGTTTGAAAATGACATATTTATATTTTTAAAACTAAAGGTAAATATTTGAATTCTAGTTTTGATGATTAAATTTGATGGTATACATACCTTGATTTTCTCAGTAAATAATAGTTTTAAAATATAATAAATTCAAACTTTATTTACCACAACCTTACATAGTTTAAGGTGAAATATACTATTAAACCATCAATTACAAGATTGATTTAGCATCGGAGCATGTTTGACTAAGAACACTGCCTAGCACAGCCGAGAAAAAAAAGTAAAAATAAGAGTACCGGTCACTCTCATAAAGCCTGAGCCTTGTTTTTATGCGAGCCTGTTTAATTATTTAATTAAATAATTAATCTTAAACAATAGTTTATATATAGATCGTGATCTACTGATCGATGTGTACTCCATATCACATTTATTTAAATCCAAAAATATACAATGATGAGAATACGATTGATTTATAGTATTTAATTATTATTTTGAGATAGAAAAAACCCATCAAGAACATTGTTCAACTGATCCATGGAATATCGTTCTCTGATAAACTATTATTAAATTTCCTTGAGATTAGTAATATTATCTTATCTTGATGAAAAAGTAATAATATTCTATCTGCATACACATGAACATGTGAAGGATATGGTCGTGGGTGGCACAGAAACATCCTCGAACTCAGTTGAGTTCGCCATGGCTGAGATTATGAGGAAACCAGAAGTGATGAGAAAAGCACAGCAAGAACTGGACGAAGTGATTGGAAAGGACAGAATGGTAGAGGAATCTGACATAAACAAATTGCCATATCTCTATGCAATCATGAAGGAGTCATTGAGGCTGCACCCAGTGCTTCCATTACTAGTCCCTCATTGCCCTAGTCAAACATGCACTGTGGGAGGCTACACCATCCCCAAGGGCGTTAGGGTTTTTGTGAACGTCTGGGCTATACACAGGGACCCTACAGTATGGGAAAATCCATTAGATTTTAATCCTGAGAGGTTCTTGAATGGTAGCAGTAAGTGGGACTATACTGGGAGTGACCTGAGCTACTTTCCGTTCGGGTCTGGACGGAGAAGCTGTGCTGGAATCGCCATGGCTGAGAGGATGTTCATGTACTTCCTCGCCACGCTCTTACACTGTTTTGACTGGGAATTACCAGAGGGAAAGGAGCCAGATCTTTCAGAGAAGTTTGGGATCGTTATAAAGTTGAATAATCCTCTTGTTTTGATCCCAGCTCCAAGGTTACCTGATCCAAACCTCTATGAGTAGATCGGGGAAAAGATGTTCTTGTGGAGGTCACTATCTTATAGATTTATGGTTTTAGTGGTGTGATTTGGATTTAATTTCCAGTCGTGTTGCTTCATTGTGGAAATTAAAGTGAAGCCAAGAAGTGGAGTCTTCATACGATGTAATGATTGTTTCAGTTTAATATATTTACCAAGTCTATATAATTATCTATATATATCATTAAAAAAAGTATTCGTGTTATATATCATTTTGCCATCGAGTTTTAAGGCAATAAATTCATATTAAAAAATACTTTTGTTTTAGTTTATGCATTATTTATAACCATGATTAAATTTATTCTTCAACCAATTTTAAAAAATCTCTCGATTTTTATATTAGTTTGATGCATTTAAATGAATGAATTCTCTTAAATAGTGGTCGAAGATCCAAAATCAAAATGTTAAGAGATGGATCAAATCTCCTTAATTGCTGGATCGACTCCTTGGAGTTCATGCCAAGAAAAACGAGCTTGCTTCCCCATGAATCGAAGCAAAAGGTTGTTTTATCCGATATTAAAGGATTAAATAGAATAACACACATAAACACACAATATATCTCATATAAATAGAATATTACCTATAATAAACCGAATTAAATCAAATCAAACTAGGTTTTTCAAATATCTCATATTGATATAATTATAGACATTCATCATACATATATTTTGAAAACCAAATCAATTGTGGCTAGCAACCCGAACATGATTTGGATTGATTCAACATTAAGAGCCAATTTAGCAATGAGTTAGCTTCTACATTTGCTATCCAACAACATTTTTATCCCATCTGGTTACAAAATATATAAAACACAAGTTTTGTTCTTGGATCCTACCAATAAATGAGTTCTAAATTCGGTTTTTGAGAAGCTACTTTCAAATTCTTGTTGTTCACCTCTCCTCTGCTTTTCATTGAGGTGCTTTTATCACCGTTGAATTTGCTACCCACAAGACCAAAAAGTTACTGCTGATGAAAAGCAGAGGAGAGGTTCATAGAGAATTTTAGCATCCTTAACCATTCTTAGTGATTGTTCATAGAGATTTAGCAGGGAAGCTTTCCAACCAAGTGGCAGCAATTTAAAGAGCTATAATTTGTGATTTGATGTATCCTCGCACCAATGATAGTGCGTCATGGAGACTTTAGTATGAATTGATGGCCAGTTTTTAACAAAGAGATTTTCGGGGATGTGCCAGGAAGAAAGGAGGCAGAGTGGCTGGTAAAAGTTACTGCTGATGCTCAGTTTTATTTCCTGGCTAGTTTTTCTGATCTTGGGTGACCACAAATTGAGAAGTGGACAGATTATGATGGGAAGAACAGTTGATCGATTGTGTAGTCTGTGTAATCTTGCACCTGCAGATTGTTATCATCTCATCTTTGCTTGTTCTTGAACTACAAGCACACGTCAACGATAAATCCTGTCATTCTAGAGACTGTGCTAAGCAGATTCTGCAAAAGCTGCTGCACTGCTGCAGGATTCACCCTGTTACCGTTGACTTATTGCCTAATGGAAACTTCATTAATCAAAAAAAAGGAAAAAGAGACAAACCCAAATGCTGCTAATCTTTTCTAGTCACATAAACGACAGCGGTGACATGCTCCACTTCCTTTGTATCAGCTGCGATGATATCAGTCAAACATTGAAATAAAGGATCCAAAACTTCTGCTCCAAAATGAGACTGAATCATTGACTCATTGATTGCTCTTAAGACCCTCACCAAGTTTTTTGCTGTTGTTTCTCTGTCACACTTCACTCCTCCATTACAAGCATCCCATGGAAGGGCAATGATCTCAAGGCAATTGAGGGTGAAAGATCCTTCTTTCGCTATCTCAGTCTTGATTTCTTCTACGTATGGTTCATGGTATGGAGTATTATAGGTGTCTAACTTTTCTTCTTCGATTAGCCCCTGGATCAAGAATTCACTAATTAATGACTCTCTAAAAAACCAAAGAAAGAAATCACTAATCAGCAAACTCAACCATATGAAGATGTAATCACCAATCAGCAAAATCTACTATAAGTAACATATAAGTTAAAATAAAATATTTTCAGAAAAAAAATGAAGTTAAAAGAACATTCAAAATGTGGAAAAATAGCCAAGTGCACTGATATATATATATATAATATTTGAACTTGACAGTGAAAAATATGGAGAAAAGGAGGGATGGCAACAACAGGCACCTTCAAAACTAAATCCTGGAGTGCCCGGCCTAAATAATCCCAGATCAAACAACTTTCATCTGCGGTTGGGTCTGCAAATCTTCTTGCCTTTAATGTAAAGACCATACGTCCCCCTGGAACTACTTCCTTCGAGCGTGCCATAAGAAATGAAAAGAAATCCTTCTGAAACTGAATCTGATATGCCTCTATCGCAGCTGCTGGACTTGTCTTTGAAATGTATATTTTCCCTTTGTTTATTAGTGGATTTGATTTGTCATTCAACTCAGGAGGTACCTGCAAACATTTTCAGAGATCAAATGGGATCAACAAACAATAGTTGAAATATTGATAGATTTCATGAAGAAGAAAAGGCACTCAAGAGTTGGATGGTTATGACAAACCTGTGAGAGCCAATGAAGACTAGTTCCAGAGTGCACAAAATGCAGGCTATTCGATGGAAAAAGCCTCCCATAAAACGAACCTGGAACTCCAGAAATATAACAGGGACCGAAATCTGAACCGTTTTCTGCCCTTATTTTCTCCTTGAAAGCTGGCAGAAAAGACTGGAAAACGGTGTTGAAATCATTTCCTGGAAGATCATTCAAGAAAATAGAAAATTCTGGTGGTGATTGGCCCAGTTGAGAGCACCTTTCATAGATCAAGCTTGTGATCTGAGTAACTGCAAACAAAGTGTTGGGTCCTGAAGAACATCCAAGGTCTGCTATAGTGATACAATGAGGAAGTTCGGTGTCGCAGAAATCAAGCACTGCTTGTTCTAGTACTGGCACTGAACTGGATAGATTTGCTCGCTACAAAAAGAAGACTCTGTTTAGAAGAATTGTGTACGCACACGCACACATATGATTGTGCATCTTTTATCCAAATTCTTAAAGCTAGAGTAGAAAAACTAAAGACATAACAATAAGAGAGAGGATCGCTGTGGTTCTTATCAATTAAGCCACAGTGGTCTACTCCAAAGAATTGTGCCTGAATAAGGTTTTTTATTTTCTTAGTGTCTACATGGATTTTGCAGACCTGAATTATTTGATTTAAGCACGAACACTAAGGGCCCTAAAGAATTACATGCTATTTTTCAGGCGTGGCTCAGTACTGAATATGATTCACACAGCAGGAAAAAGAGAAGTTGGAACTTACCTGTGGTTTTGAGTTCTTGGCATAGCTCTCCTCTCCCGACCCTCCTTTCATGCTCAGAATTTGATTTATTTTTGTGCTCTCTTTCTCCATCTCTCCCTGCCTTTTCTTGGAAAACACACCCTTTCAACAATGGATTCAGTTCATTCAACAATGAATGATAATATAAGCTCAAGTGATATTGTTTTTGAAGTAAAAAAATTGATTCATGGATTTGTCCTCTCTAGAAATGTTGATTCCATGTGTTATCTGGCATGGATCCCTACTCCTGACACAGCAACATGCATTTGGCATTTTGTGATCTTGATTTAGAGAGCAACTAAATATTTGTGCAATATAATAAAATAGTATGATTATTATAGTTATTTTTCTTTACCGTGAATAAAAACTACGAATAGAAATACTATAAATATGATATAATAACTCTTACAAAAATTATTTGCCAACCATCTAGTAAATTTTGATGCCTGCTAAGTAGTAGGGTCAGGCATCAAGACTCCCACATGTAGCTCTCACGCCCAAATCCCTGGGAGGCAAACAATCAGTAAAGGAAACGGATGGTGTTCCAACTTTCAATTGTCTGTACATAGGGGTTAAAATGTTCAAAATCATAAATTTAGGGTTAAATCGGAACTTGGCTAATAGCACAAGAACATAAAAGGCACCGGCGTTCACATTTCTAACTCATTCCTTCATTAGGACCAGGACATGTCACAACATTAGGTACAAATTCAAAATCTAAAATACCTAAATTAAGGAACAATAATAGTATTATTTAAAAAAATTGATCCGTCGATTCTTAGTTGATAGCAGCTTTTACTAAACAATCAACTCACTTTTAATCAAACCATTCAATTAGCACAGCAGCTTTAAGACTCCACCTCCACTCCTAAGAAAACACAATCTGAATTATACATGCAAAATAATCAAACACATTAGGCTCCTCAGCCCATATCTAAAAATATGTTGAAGGCCACCAAGCTTCCTCGTCGATAACGGGCACAAGCAGAAAATCCAGATAAACTTGGATGGTCTTGATTGTGCGTGCTTTCTCATCCAAAAAGTTCACTTGCTGCCTCAAAGCAGTCACTTGCTCCTTTTCCACCTGTCAAGCAAATTAATGTTAAGATTAACTTAAAGCAACTCCGAAAAATAGAAAAACTATCGCCATATTAGATTGCATTGCATTGCAGTCCAGCTCACCATACAAAATAAATAAATAAATGTGTTAGGAGTAGTAAACGAACCAGACTAATAAGATCAGCCTCACTCAGATTTAACAAGCATCCATTCTCCCAATGGTATTCGAATCCATAATAGCATCAACAGGTTTTTCCATGGCCAGAGCTTTTAGGAACGATATATGCTGCTTTGGACTTGGCAGGGGAGATACATTTTGGTTGCGAAAATGCCAGGCTGTATGCAATAGAGTCCATACTTCAGGCCTTCCGCAAAAGATACCAACATAAGATATCGAGTCATAGAAAGAAAAAAGAATAAGCTGTATTGTACCTGTTGGTAGCACGCACCAGAGACATAAGCATCTGGACACTCATCTAACTCTTAAAGAAACTGCAATTAATGGGACTAAGTCAACACTGCATGTAGTGAAAAGCAAGTTTAAAACAAATTACAGTGCACTTTATTTTACCTGCTTCAGAAGCCTGTCCACAACTCATCCACCGATCTTATGCAAATTTATGTTTGGTTAAAATTGAAATAAACCCAACAAGAAAAAGAAGTTTGCATAACCAGATTGCATTCTAGCTGGTTCCATGCAAAGAGACAGATTGTCAGGAATTGCAAACAGACCAGATTATGAAGATCAGCCCTGCTAGAATGTTACAAGCCTCCCATATCCCTCAACGGCACTCAAATCCACAAAATCATCAATAGGGTTTTCCCTTGGCCAGAGCTTTTAAGATCAATCAACACTCCTTTGAACTTGGCAGGGGGCATCAATATGCTTACTAGTATGCAAGGCCTTGCAACATCCGAGTCCCCACTACAGCCCTGCCAATGGAGACACCAACTTAAGAGACATGAAGAGACAGAAAAATTGAGCAGAGAGAGTTGTATACTACCACCTGTTACAAACACCGATCATAAGCATAAAGCTAACACTGATCTAACTCAAAAGCAGTTGCAATTAAAAGGTTTTGGTCCTAACTTCTCCAACATGAATTTGTGACAATAGACAGTTAAGGGATTTGAATATAACATGAATTTACTGTAGTGGAGAAACTGGACAGCAGGACAAGACTGACATTGATGTGAATGAAAGTAGATCCTGCTTCACTGTGTAATTAGGATTTTACCACAGCTCATAGGACAATAAACCAAAATTCTAGTCTCGAGATTCTTCATTCTAAATTTCAAGAAGACAAAAAATTCCCAAAACAGTATCATATAGGCCCATTTTTGTCAATGCTGTGTGTTTTTGAAATCTTCAAATTCTCTACATAGATGAGCTAAGTTATTCTACCTACAGCAAGATAACCAGCCTTATCAACAACACCATCCAAATCAGCTCAGATGAAACCTGGTGTAACTTGGCTAATTGCAAAAGATCATGAAAATCATGATGTTCAAATTTCTAACTCATTCCTTCATTAGGATTAGTACAAGTCACAACATTAGGTACAAATTCAAAATCTATAATACCTAAATTAAGTTAGAAATTTTATAGCAGTAAGGAAAATAAGACTAGTCATCATACAATATGTCAATTATACAGAGAAAAATTTGTATCACACACAATTAGAGATGAGATTAGTGTCAAAACAAGTAGCAAAAAAGTCACTACCAGGGGTGACTAAAGTTGCAAACCAGTTGTGAAAGAAGTCACTACAAGTTGCAAACCAGTCACTGAGGTTGATGACCCACAATAGACACAGCAGCCTACAACAGCACTTGATAAGAAAACTGACCTCATTTTTCTATGTTGAGAGCTTCCACGCATAAATCAGCTTATGATTTCATCATGAAATTCCAAATCCAATAACATATGAATTGTAGACGAATCCACCGAGAATGTTTTACCAACCATATCATCAATAAGGGGTAGAGCAGTTGGTGAGCCTGATTTTGAAGAAATCCTTAAATGATAGCATTATGCTTCATCATCTTCCATTTTCTAAACAATTCATATGCTTCATCTGATAGGCCTTCTTTAAGAAATCCCTTGATCATGACATTGTATGTCCGTTCAGGAGGTCGTATTCCATTAGCAGAAAGCTTGGAAAATAGTCCCTTTGCAACTTCAAGCTTCCCACCAATAAACATGCCTTCAATAAGAATAGTATAGAGGATAATATCAGGTTCTAATTTCTTCTCTTTCATTGACTTGAACAGTTTTAATGCCTCATCCAAATGTCCATGTTTGCAAAAGCCGTTTAGCAAAATTGAGTAAGTCATCAAAGTTGGAAGCATGCCAGAAGAACACATCTTCTTGAATAGCTCTTGTGCATCCAAAAGTCTACCTACATAGCACAAACCTTTCATAATAGTGTTGTAAGTGACAGTATTAGGAGTCAATTTTTTTACAGACATTTGAGTAAGTAATGCCTTTGCCTTATCCATCCTTCTACTATTGCAATATCCATTGATCAAGATGTTGTAACTATGTAAATCAGGTGCACAACCCTTGCCAACCATGATTTCAAACACCTTTCTAGCCTCATTCATTTTGCATCGTAAACAGTACCCATTAATCAAAGCATTGTAAGTGTAAATATTTGGCTCTACACCTTTTTCAGTCATTGTTTCAAAGACCCACCGAGCTTCTGAAACCATTCCTTCTTGGCAGAGTCCATCAACCAAAATTGAGAAGGTCAATGTATTTGGCATAACATTCCTGCCAACCATTTCTTTGAACAATTGTGTTGCTTCATCCAATTGTCCTAAATTGCAGAAACCATGAAGTATCGTGCTGTAAGTAACAGCATTTGGTGGAATGCCCCTATCCACCATTTCAGATAAGAATTCCATGGCATCATTAACTAGCCTATCTTTGCAAAGGCTGTCTATTATTGTATTATATGCCACCACGTCTGGCTTACACCCTTTTTGTTCCATCTTCTTGAACAATCTTATTGCCTCATTCAATTGACCTAAATAGCATAAACCATGAAGTATTGTGGTGTAAGTAACAACATCTGGTGGAATGCCCTGATCCACCATTTCAGATAAGAAGTCCGCGGCGTCATTAACTAGCCTGTCTTTGTAAAGGCTGTCTATAATAATATTATATGTCACCACATCTGGCTTACACCCATTTTGTTCCATCCTCTTGAACAATTTTGTTGCCTCATTCAATTGACCTAAACAGCATAAACCATGAACTATGGAGTTGTAAGTAATAGCATCTGGTGGAATGCCCCGGCCCACCATTTCAGACAAGAAGTCCATGGCATCATTAACTAGCCTATCTTTGCAAAGGCTGTCTATTATTGTATTATATGTCACCACATTTGGTTTACAGCCATTTTGTTCCATCTTCTTGAACACGTGAACAGCCATATTTGTGTTGCCGCTATTGCACAAACCATTGATTAGAGTATTATAGCTAATTACATCGGGCTCATGCCCACTCCGTACCATCTCATTATACAACTCTACTGCCTCTTTAATCTTCCCCTCATTGCAGACCCCATTGATTAGCGTAGTGAATGTAATAACATCAGGTTGAATACCCAGTTTGAACATCTTACCCCAGACAGAGATAGCAAAATCAACATGGTTCAAGCGACAAAGGCAGTTAATCAATATATTTAGTGAATAAACAGTGTGGGTAACTCCAAACAAATCCATTTGATTGCACAAATAGACAACAGTCGAATACTGTTTCATTTTGGCAATGGAGCCTAAGAATTTGCCAAATTCCACAATAGAAGGCCTAGGATTCATGCGGGCCATGCGATAGAATGAAGCCAAGGCATCATCAACACTAATGGTATTGCTACTATTACTAGCAAACCCACCATTTTTTTTAGGCAAAGAAGGGTTCTTTGTAAAAGTAGAAGTAGTGATGTGGTGATGATGGAAGAATAAGAAAGAAGGGAAATAAGGAAGAAAAGGAAAGATACCCATTTCCACATGTTGTTGAAGAACCCAAATAGCAGAAGAAGCAATAGCTCTAAAGGCGCTATTTCGCATGAGCATCCTCATTGTTAGGTTAAAAAGCTGCTGTCCCTCTCCCACTCTCGCAGTTCCTTTGAATCCTTTGAAAGCTGGAGATGGTAGCAAACTTTTCGCCGTCTTCTCTCTCTTTGGTCAACCATTTTTGCAGAAATAATCGAACTTTGATATTATTAAATAATGGGCCAAGCCCAATTAACAGAATGAAAGCATGCTTGACAAGCAAAAATCTTTACATTCGGCATATCTTGTGTTGAATAAATTTGCTATATTTAACATTATTCTTCTTTTAAGAAAACTAAGTCTGGGAAAATAAATATCTAAAATGGTTTATTTAAAAATATTTAAAAAGGATGTTACACGGTCCGTGCTTTACTTTAACTACAAATTTCAAAATATTTGATTAATTTAATATACATTGCAGTTTTCTATAAAACTTTCTCAAATCTTAATTATAATTTTTTTAAAAATTATTTTTTTATATGGCAATGTTTGGCTTACAACCTTTCTGTTTCACTCATAGTTTTAAAATTTAGTTCGCTAGTCTACTGGAAATTTAGCTAATTCAAGACTGAAATTAAATCATGTTTTAAAAAAAATAAAAAAAAATCAAAACCTAGAATAACCCGATCAAAAATCTGGTTGTAATCTATAACTTTTTTTTATTATTATTAAAATAATATTATTTTAATTTTTTTAAAAAAATTAAAATTGATTCTAGCAACCCGATAACTTAATCAAAAACCTGAAATTCAACCAGACTGGAATTAAAAACTCTGGTTCATCTTCCTAGGCACCTGAATAGGTATGCTCGTGTTGCCAATTTTACATTGATGATTCATTATAAAATTGTGATAAATGATCACACTTGGTTCATACCCTTTTTTGTTCATCCCATCAAATAATATTTTTTTCATTTAATTTAACGACTAGTTTGTATATAATTAATTCTTCCTTTTGTTCTCTATGTATTTCATTAATAAAAAAAAACAGTATTTCTTTTTCTTTATGCATGGATTATTAAATAAAAATATATAATAATGTAAAGAGCATGTTTACATCTACAGCACTCTAGCTTAAAATTCTTCTTTAGTGACATTCATCACAGGAACATTGTGATGTTGGAATGGCAAGAATCCTTATTCCAACAAGAATACTTTTAAAAAACTATAAGAGAGAACTTAACTGGTCAAGCTTTATGTTTATTTTTTAAAAGTTATGAGTTGGAGTTCCTTTAAGACCACCGGACACTTACATGGTTGTTAACTTCAGGGCTCGTGGGATTAATTGAGGTATACGCAAGCTGATCCAGATACCTATATCAATAATAATAATAATAATAAAAATCCTTCTTAAATCCTGACCCATCAAAAACCTGCAAGGTCACTCTCATATGATACCAGCACAAACTGCTCACATCATTTTCTGCAGTAAAGCAGTTTAATCCTGATCGAGCAATGGGATAATGCACCTCGTCAATATTGTCCAGACAAATGAAAAGCAGAGCGCTGGCCTTTTTGCTAGTGTACTGCAGATACAAGCAGCCATCGACTTAAAATGTGCGCAGACCCTAGAAATCAAAAGCTGAATTCCAGTACTAGGTAAATGAGTGCTTAAAATGCATAAAAGAACTTAAGCTTGTGCTACTGATGCTTTACAGTCCTACCCTTTCCAAGAAAACTGTTAAAACTGGAGGATCTCATGATGATGGCAACCGAGGTATCCTCCATCATCTCTGTATGTGTTCTAAAACTGTAGATTCTCTGGATAGATGAGATTATGCTTACCAATTCTCTTTACAGAAAGATTGCCAGCCTTGTCTCAGCTCCAATAAAACCGGTTGTAACTAGGATAATAGAACATGATTAAGAGAACCCTCGAGCTCACTTTTTTGAATCATTCCTTTGTTAAGATTAGTAGAGGTCACAATGTTAGATGCAATCTCAAAACTTGAAATACCTATTTTAAGTTAGAAAATTCGTCACAGAGAGGAAAACAAGACTGGCTATGGTACACTGTATTTTATACACATAGATTCAAGTCAACATACAATGCAAGGTGAGCTCTATTGCCAAAAACAGATCCCTGGAAGTCACCATAAATGTTACAGACCATTCACTAAAGTTAAAGAACTGAGTACTGTGATAACTTACAAGAGGCAGTCACCATAAAAGTTACAGATCATTCACTAAAGTTGAAGAATTGAGTATTGTGATAACTCACAAGAGGGTCAGCAACCTACAACAGCAACTTGAATAGGAAAATTTCACTTCATTTTTCTACCTTGAGAGCTTCCACGCATAAATCGGCTTATGATTTCTTCATGAGATTCCAGATCCAATAACAGCTGAAATGTAGACGAATCTGCCGAGAATCTTTTACCAACCATTTCATCAATAAGTTGTAGAGCAGTTGTTGAGTCCCGATTTTGAAGAAATCCTTGAATGATAACATTATAAGAGCAACTGTTCGGCAAGAAACCATCATCTTCCATTTTTCTAAACAATTTGTATGCTTCAACTGACAGCCCTTCTTTAAGAAGTCCCTTGATCATGACATTGTATGTCTGTACAGTAGGTTGAATTCCATCAGTAAAAAGCTTGGAAAATAGTTCCTTTGCAACTTCAAGCTTCCCAGCAATAAACATCCCTTCAATAAGAATAGTATGAAGGACTATATCAGGTTCTATTTTCCTTTCTTGCATTGCCTTGAGCAGTTGTAATGCCTCATCCAAATGTCCATCATGTTTGCACAAGCCATCTAGCAAAATCGAGTAAGTCCTCAAATTTGGAAGCAGGCCAGAAGAACACATCTCCTTGAAAAGCTTTTGAGCTTCTCGAGGTCTCCCAACTTGGCACATACCATGCATAAGAGTGTTGTAAGTGACAGTATTAGGAGTCAATTCTTTTTCAGACATTTGAGTAAGTAATGCTTTTGCCTTATCCATCCTTCTACTCTTGCAATATCCATTGATCAAGATGCTGTAACTATGTACATCAGGTGCACAACCCTTGCCAACCATGATGTCAAGCACTTTGTGGGCCTCGTTCATTTGGTTTTGTAAACAATATCCATCCATCAAGGCACTGTAGGTGTAAACATTTGGCTCAACACCTTTTTCGGCCATCATTTCAAAGACGCACCGAGCTTCTAAAACCATCCCTTCTTTGCAGAGTCCATCAACCAAAATATTGAACGTCACTGTATCTGGCATAACATCCTTACCAACCATTTCTTTGAACAATCTAGTAGCTTCATTCAGTTGTCCTAAATTGCAGAAGCCATGGAGTATGGAGTTGTAAGTAAAAACATTTGGTGAAGTGCCCCAATCCACCATCTTAGATAAGAAGTCCATGGCATCATTAAATAGCTTATCTTTGCAAAGACTGTCTATGATTGTACTATATGTCACCACATCTGGCTTGCACCCATTTTGTTCCATCTTCTTGAACACGCGAACAGCCATGTTTGTGTTGCCAGTTTTGCACAAACCATTGATTATAGTATTATAGCTAATTACATCAGGCTCATGCCCTCTCCGCACCATCTCATTAAACAACTCTGCAGCATCTTTAACCTTCCCCTCGTTGCAGAGCCCATTAATGAGTGTATTGAATGTGATAACATCAGGTTGAATACCCAGTTTGAACATCTTACTCAAGACAGAGACAGCAAAATGAGCATGGTTCAAGCGACAAAGAGAGTTAATCAATATATTTAGAGTATAATCATTGTGGGCAACTCCAAACAAATCAATTTGATCGCACAAAGAGACAACAGTGGAATACTGTTTGCTTTTGGCAAAGGACCCTAAGAATTTGCAAAATTCCACAACAGAAGGCCTAGGATTCATCCGGACCATGCTATAGAATGAAGCCAAGGCATCATCAATGCTAATGTTATTGCTAGTATTACTAACAAACCCACCATTTTTTTTAGGCAAAAAAGGTCTATTTGTACAGGTAGAGGTGGTCATATGGTGGTGATTGAAGAATAAAGGAAAGATACCCATTTCCATATGATGTTGAAGAACCCGAATGGCAGAAGAAGCAATTGCTCTGAAAGCGCTATTTCGCATGAACATCATCGTTGTTTGGTTAAAAAGCTGCTTCTCTCTCTCCCTCCCTCACTCGCTCGCTCGCTGTTCCTTTGCCTCCTTTGAAGCTGGAGACGGTCGCCAACTTCACCGTCTAATTTCTCATGGTCAACATTTTTTCACTAAAGGTTACCATTTGGAGGCCGAAATAATCGAATTTCAATATTAATAAACAATCGGCCTGGCCCAATTAATTAATAGAATGAGAGATATCTTGACAAACCCAGTTCTCTTCCTTGAAGACGCTACATTAGGCATATCAAAAATTTACTGAATTTAACATTATTCTCTTTTTTTCCTAAAGCCAGGGGAATAAAAAATTAGAATTATTAGTTTTAAATATATTAAAAATTAAAAAATATTTATTATGAAAAATATAATAAATTTATTTCAATGCATTATTTTCACATAAACTTCAGCAAAAAATTAAAATGATATATTATAAATGTTGACATCTACCATTAGACAATAACACTCTTTATTGTTTTTTAGTAAATCCCATTTGTTTTTATGAAATTTTTTTTTATAAAATTACTGCTAAAAAATATGTTTTTTAAAAACAAAAAAAAGATACATGAACTAAATTTTTTTTTCTGAATAATTGTCTTCATTGTAAATTCCGTATAATTAAATAAAAATATTTGAAAAATGCACCACGACACGAAATCAAATATTTGTTAAATATCTACCTTTTATTTTAACAAAAAAAAAAAAAAAAAACCAACTTCTCGTTAACTATTCTTTTTTAAAAAATAATCTGAATTATATATGCAGAATAACCGAACACGTTAGGTTCCTCAGGCCATATCTAAAAATATGTAGAAGGCCACCATGCTTGCTCATCGATAAAGGGCAAAAGCAGAAAGTCCAGATTAATTTGGTTGGTTATTGACTGTGCATGCTTTCTCATCCAAAAAGTTCACTTGCGGCCTCAAAACAAAAGCAGTCACTTGCTCCTTGTCCACTTGTCAAGCAAATTTATGTTGAGATAAATTTCACAAATTAATACTTGAGAGCTTCTTCATACAAGAATGAGACTTCAGTGTTATAGAATCGAGCGCTTTCAGATAGAACTGAATGCATTTGAACTGTGAAAATGACCAAGTGCGTCTATAAGCGAGCATGCGTCAATATTTATTCATATACTTCAGGGGCGAAAGAGCAGCAAACCTCATCAAAGAGCAGTCTGCATCAAGGGATATTATGCATTTGAATTATGAGAATCACAGAGGTAATTGATATACATCATTGTGTCGACATGATTGTGTATGGATATGAATCATGCGTGTGGTAATTGTGACAACGTGAGCAGCAAACATGCGTCAATTACCACTGTTATGATTACGAACTTGAATTGTGATAATATAGTGTCAGTTGATATACGTCAAGGGAGAATGAGCAGCAAACCTCATCAAGGAGAAGTGTTCATGGTGAACAGGAATAATGTTCAAACGTCCAGTTCACTCTCTTCAATGTATTTTCTTGGAAGTACAGGACCCTAACCAACCATGGAATTTCTGTTAGTAAGAAACCAAAAGATTTGAACAAACTATGTGTTTGCTGTGGTACAGATAATGGATAGCAGCACAAACAGGACAGAGCTTAATGTGAATGAAAGTGTTACTAGTCGAACAATAAAGTTGAAGGATTGAGTATTGTGATAACTCAAAAGAGGGACAGCAACCTCCGACAGCACTTGAATAGGAAAATTTCACTTAATTTTTCTACCTTGAGAGCTTCCACGCATAAACCGGCTTATGGTTTCATCATGAAATTCCAGATCCAATAACATCTGAAATGTAGACGAATCTGCCGAGAATCTTTTACCAACCATTTCATCAATAAGTCGTATAGCAGTTGATGAGTCCTGATTTTGAAGAAATCCTTGAATGATAACATTATATGAGCAACTGTCCGGCAAGAAGCCATCATCTTCCATTTTTCTAAACAATTCGTATGCTTCATCTGACAGCCCTTCTTTAAGCAGTCCCTTGACCATGATAGTGTATGTCCGTATAGTAGGTTGTATTCCATCTGCAAAAAGCTTGGAAAATAGTTCCTTTGCAACTTCAAGCTTCCCAGCAAAAAACATGCCCTCAATAAGAATATTATAAAGGACTATATCAGGTTCTATTTTGCTCTCTTGCATTGACTTGAGCAGCTTTAATGCCTCATCCAAATGTCCATGTTTGCACAAGCCATCTAACAAAGTCGAGTAAGTCATCAAATCTGGAAGAAGGCCAGAAGAACACATCTCCTTAAAAAGATTTAGATCTTCCTGAGGTCTCCCTACTTGGCACAGACCTTGCATAAGAGTGCTGTAAGTGAGTATCAGGAATCAATTCTTTTTCAGACATTTCAACAAGGAGTGATTTTGCCTCATCCAGCCTTCTTCTCTTGCAATATCCATTGATCATGATGTTGTAACTTTGTACAACAGGTGCACAACCCCTGTCAACCATGATGTCAAGCACCTTTTGGGCCTCATCCATTTGGTTATTTAAACAATATCCATCCATCAAGGCACCGTAGGTGTAAGCATTTGGCTCAGCGCCTTTTTTGGTCATCGCTTCAAAGACACACCGAGCCTCTGAAACCATCCCTTCTTTGCAGAGTCCATCAACCAAAATGGTGAAGGTCACTGTATTTGGCATCACATTCCTACCAACCATTTCATTGAACAATATGGTTGCTTCATTCAAATGTCCTGAACTGCAGAAACCGTGAAGAATCGTGCTGTAGGTAACAACATCTGGTGGAATGCCCCGGTCCACCATTTCAGATAATAATTCCATGGCGTCATTAACTAGCGTATCTTTGCAAAGGCTGTCTATGATTGTAGTATACGCAACCAAGTTTGGCTTTCAACCCTTTTCTTCCATCTTCCTGAGCAATTGAAGTGCCATACTTGTGTTGCCACTTTTGCACAAACCATTGATTACAGTACTATAGCTAATTACATCAGGCTGATGTCCTCTACGTACCATCTCATTAAACAATCCTACTGCCTCTTTAATCTCCCCCTCAATGCAGCGCCCATTGATAAGGGTATTGAATGTGATAGCATCAGGTTGAATACCCAGTTTGAACATCTTACCCAAAACAGAGATAGCAAAAACAACATGGTTCAGGCGACAAAGGCAGTTAATCAATATATTTAGAGAATAAACATTGTGGGTAACTCCAAACAAATCCATTTGATTGCACAAAGAGACAACAGTGGAATACTGTTTTTTTTTGGCAATTGAACCTAAGAATCTACCAAATTCCACAATAGAAGGCCTAGGATTCATGCGAAGCATGCGATAGAATGAAACCAAGGCATCATCAATACTAATGCTATTATTACTAAGAAACCCACCATTGTTTTGAGGCAAGGAAGGTTTCTTTGTTCAAGTAGAATTGGTAATGTGGTGATGATTGAAGAATAAGAAAGAAGGGAAATCAGGAAGAAAAAGATAAAAACCCATCTCCATATGTTGTTGAAGGACCCAAATAAAAGAAGAAGCAGGAGCTTTAAAAGCGTTTTTCTGCATGAACATCAACATTGTTGGACTAAAAAGCTGGTGGTCTCTCGCACCCTCTCAGTTCCTTTGCCTCCCTCGAAACTGGAGATTGTAGCCAACTTCACTGTCTTCTTTCTCTTGTTCAACCGTATTTTCACTGATCAGTAGATAATGAAGTGCGAAATACTTTGGATTGAAAACGTGCTAAACTTAACAATCGGACCGGCCCAAATAATAGAAATCCAAAGTATCTTGACGAGCCCAGTTTTTTGCCTTGAAAAACACTACATTTAGCATATTATGATGAATAAATTTGCTAAATTTAACATATTCCTTTTTTTTTAACCAAAGCTAGTAAAATAAAATTTTAAAATTCTTAATTCTAAGATATTTTTATAACTAAGGAGTGCTTTTTTGGAGCTTCTGCATCGTGTTTTTAAAAAAATTTAAATTTTTTATTAATTTTAGATCATTTAATATACTTATATAAAATTAAATTTTAAATAAATATTATTTTAATATATTCAAAAATACAGCAACCTTTCTTTCCTACTATTTGGGCTTATGGATGGGCATAGAAGTGTTTTGGTTTTATTGTATAAAACACTCAAGGAAAAATAGAGATAATGAAAAGGCTTAGAACCACAATTCCTTAAATTTTTATTTTTATTTTTTTATTAAAAAATATTTTATATATATTTTCAGATAATTTTGATGTGCAGATATTGAAAAAAATAATTTTTAAAAAATAAAAAAAAAAATATTATTTTAATATATTTCTTAAAAAAACAATTTAAATTGCAATCGCTATTTATCCGTGAATGTAGTCAAATTGAGTGAATCATGTAAATTTTTGTGTGTCTTATTTTTTATTTTATCATATCTTATTTTACCTTTTATCTTGAATTAGGTTGTTTGCTCACTTCACTTGATTCAGTAGAGCACTTTTCAGTTCAGTTTTACACTTTCATGACATCTAAATTAAGGCATGATACAGTGCAGAAATTAATAACAATAGAAAAAACTTAAGCGCTGTTATTTAATCTAGCCTGATCATAAGAGTTAATTTAGTAACTCTTAGGAACTCGTTAATTTAGCAACTCGTTAATCTAAAATCTAAATTGAGATGAGTTTTTTTTATGAACTAAAATAGATATTAATCTAATTAAATTTGAATGATCAAACATGTCAACTCATAACTTGATATATTATATGTTGATTTAATAAGTCCTTAATTGACCCCAAATCCGATCTAATAATTATTTAAGACACTTAATTTGGAATGTTTCTATATACTTATAAGTTAAAAATCTATCTCGAAATTATTTCTAGGTTTTGAGATTAATTCATTTTTTTTTAATATGATGTGCAATAGTTTTGAATAAGATAAACAAATAAATTCACTCTCTTTAGTTTACATTCACACTAAGTATGTAATAAAGTTGGATGTACAAAATAATTGGATAATTAGCTGAAAAATTAATTGAAAAAACCAACTCAAGATATCAAATTAAAAAAAAATAGAATTCTTTAAAAAAAATTAATTTGGTTTGATTTCAATTTTAAATTTAAAAATTTTAAAAATAATCTAAGAAATCAAATAAAAAAACTTAGAAAATAAAGACTAATTGCATCAAAATTGGTTTCAATTTTTGAAAAGCTTAAAACATCTGACTAAAATATTTATAAACTAATTATGTTTTTATAGTAAAAAAAAAAAAAAAACTAAACCAATGCAAGCTATCGGTTAGGTTTGGTTCAAAATAAAAAAAATAAATCATGAAAAAACGTGATTAAAATCTCAATTTATATTTTATCAAATGCTCAAGACTTTTCTTTTCCAAATTTTATCCTTGTGGATGCTTATGTAATTAAGACAAATTGCAAGCACCTAACTTGCAAAACACAAAAACCAAATTCAATCCCAATTCCAAAAAACGACACTACATGCTCATAAAGGAAACCAACATATCATGGTCCCTCAAACGACACAAGTTACACATAAAAAAAAAAAAAAACAAAAAAAACAATAATTTCATTTTCATCAAAAATCAAGCAAATAGTAGAGAGAAAGAGAGGGAGAGGAACGAAAGAGAGGGAGAGAAAGAATGGCATTATCAACAGTAACATATTCACCAGCACAAAGGGGAATAGTAATTTCAATTCCAACGTTAGTTCTTTCAGTTTTGATAGCAGCAATAATGTTATTCTTTCTCCTGTCTTCTCTCTCTACATGTTCTTGTCCCTCTTCTTTGCAAAGCTTTAATGATAATAACAATGGTGGAGATGGGCTTGGCGAGGTTGATGGAAAAGAAAGAATATCAGCTACAAAAGAGGATATTGAATGGATTAAAGATCAGATCCAAGCTAATGGCTTACATATGCAAGATAATGTTCTTCGTAAAGGGATTAATCCTCGTACTAGAGCTCAACAGTTACAAGATCTTATCCAGTAAGTAACTCTCTTTTATGTTTTTATATGGTTTTTTGAGTGCTGGGTTTTGTTTGTTTTAGATGATTGTGTATTGAGTGTTGATAAAGTCTAGATTTTTGGATCTTGGGTGGTGTTTTTTAGGATGATTGTGCTTTGGGTGTTGAAAAAGTTGGGATTTTTAAGGGTCATGTGCGTGTTGGTGTATTTGGGCTGTTATGAAACAGTACTTTTATTTGGACATGTTTGAAGATGAAAGGTGCTGAGTTTTTATCTGTTTAATCCTGCAAACTCGGAACCATGAGGGCCTGTTCGTGTGGATGTAAGTCTACTTTTTGCTGTTGATGGATCATTGTGTCGGTGCTCCATTGCTTTGCTTGCAAATGTATTGTTAATTGTTTCTTTGCACGTAACCTATTTTTGGTAGAATGGATTGGAAAATAATTGATGAAGTGAAAGGAGGAAATGATGTTCCTGTGATGGAAAGAAGTGGGAATCATTTGAACACATCCAATGTGAAGTATTTTATTTGATCTGAGAATAAGAATTTTTCTTCCCGCAATTTCTAAGTGCAGTGTTTTAACTTTTTGTTGTTAATGTTACCGGCACCCTCCGGATTCGAAACTCAGAATGTCTTCGAATGTTTTTGCATGTATTCGCGAACTTAGATATTCGTATCTTGTTCATTTTAATTTCAGGGCACATGAATGATTTTGAATTGATCTGTCTCCCTTTTTCAGATTCAAGGGCATATCACATTATGAAGGGCCAGAGTTAGATAATCACACTGCACTCCCATGTCCTGGTGAGCTACTAGTGGAAGAGCACCATAGCAACTATGGGGAGCCCTGGGCAGGTGGACGGGATGTGTTTGAGTTCCTTGCTGAGTCTAGCCACCTATCACCCAACTCACGTGTGCTTGAGATTGGGTGCGGAACTCTCCGTGTTGGCTCACATTTTATTCGTTATCTCACCCCTGAGCACTACCACTGTCTTGAAAGAGATGAGCTCTCTCTGATGGCTGCATTCAGATATGAACTTCCTTCTCAGGGTCTTTTACACAAGCGTCCTCTGATTGTGCGAGGTGAAGACATGGATTTCTCCAAGTTTGGTTCTCGAGTGGTGTATGATTTGATATATGCTAGTGCTGTGTTTCTTCATATGCCTGATAAGCTTGTCTGGGTTGGACTAGAAAGATTAGTGAGCAAGCTGAAGCCTTATGATGGCCGAATCTTCGTGTCACATAATATAAAGTTCTGCTCAAGACTGGGAGGTGAGGAATGCACTAAGAGGTTGACCAGTTTGGGACTAGAGTATCTTG
Organism: Populus alba; assembly: GCF_005239225.2. NCBI lineage: Eukaryota > Viridiplantae > Streptophyta > Magnoliopsida > Malpighiales > Salicaceae > Populus > Populus alba. The sequence continues at coordinate 3,427,930 of NC_133288.1, forward strand.
GAAAGCATACACATGATAGCTTGCTTTTTAATCACTATGAAATTTGGTTCGAGTTTAGGCGTTCCAAAGCTTAGAGTGTGCAGAATAGAATAGCCTTCGTGGTTTTGGTTGTAGGCAATTCGGATGCAGGAATGGAGCCTCAAAGTTGTTGTATACTTGTTTTGTTGCTTCTGTTCACTTCATCTTCAACATCCAGTTGATAACAGCAAGAAAAAAAAAATAGAGAGAGAGGATCAATGACATCGCTGGCTTATGTTTGTCTTGAACTTCAGTTTGATGATGGAGTGGGGGTATTTTAATCACTGACTAGTGGATTGATGAAGGAGTGGGGGTATTTTAATCACTGAACTTCAGTTTGATGATGGGGTGCGGTGCACTGACTAGTGGTTTATGTTTTTTAAGAAGTAAATTTAAAAAGAAAACTTTGATAAGATTGGCTTTAATTGTAAAAAAATCAGTAAAAAAATTACCTCGGCTCAAAATTACGCCAAGAAATGCAATTAATTATCTCACTACACTTGAGAGCTTCTTCATACAAGAACGAGACATCCGTTGAGGGGTTATAGATAGAATTGAATGCATTTAAATTGGTGGAAATGACCAAGTGTGTCTATAAAGCATGCACGCATCAATATTTATTGATATTCGTCAAGGGAAAAAGAGCAGCAAACCTCATCAAAGAGAAGTCTACGTTTGAATTGTGAAAATCACAGAGGTAATTGATAAATGTCATTGTGTAACATGATTATGTATGGATATGAATCATGTATGTGGTAATGGTGTCAACTTGAGCAGCAGACATGCGTCAACTATCACTGTTGTTTAGCACCGTTGTGATTATGAATTTGAATTGTAAGAATATAGTGGCAATTGATACACGTCAAGGGAGAGAGAGCAGCAAACCTCGTCAAGCAAAAGAGTTCATGGTGAACAAGATCTTGGAACAAATGGAATAATTTCCAAACTATCAGTTAACTCTCTTCAACGTATATTCTTAGAAGTGCAGGCCCCTAACCAACCATGGAATTCCTGATAATAAGAAATTAAGGGATTTGAAGAAAAAAATGTGTTTGCTGCGTACAGATAATGGATAGCAGCACAAAAACGACGGATCTTGATGTGCATGAAAGTGTTACTAGTTCAACAATAAAGTTGAAGAACTGAGTATTGTGAGAACTCAAAAGAGGGACAGCAACCTACAACAGCGCTTGAATAGGAAAATTTCACTTCATTTTCCTACCTTGAGAGCTCCCACGATGAATCTGCTTATGATTTCATCATGAGATTCCAGATCCAACAACATCTGAAATGTAGACAAATCTGCCGAGAATCTTTTACTAACCATTTCATGAATGAGTCGTATAGCGGTTGATGAGTCCCGATTCTGAAGAAATCCTTGGATGATAACATTACAAGACGAGCTGTCCGGCAAGAGGCCATCATCTTCCATTTTTCTAAACAATTCGTATGCTTCATCTGACAGCCCTTCTTCAGGAAGTCCCTTGATCATTACATTATATGTCCGTACGGTAGGTCGTATTCCATCCGCGCAGAAAGCTTGGAATACAGTTCCTTTGCAACTTCATGCTCCCCAGAAATAACATGGCTTCAATAAGAATCTTATAAAGGACGATATATGTTAGGTTCTAATTTCTTCTCTTGCATTCACTTGAGCAGTTTTAAGGCCTCATCCAAACGTCTTGAATAAGCCATCAAGCAAAATCGAGTAAGTAATCAAATCTGGAAGCAGGCCATAAGAACACATCACGTTGAAAAGTTTTGGAGGTTCTCGAGGTCGGGGAGTAATGTTATCCAAGTATGCAATGGGCACACATTCTTTTCAGACATTCTATTGCTTCTTGATTATGTTAATGCACAGTTTTTTTTCAAATCGCCTGCGAGGACGGATGTTCATGAAGTTTTTCAAAATTCTTTTTTATATTTTTCAATTATTTTAATACGTTAATATTAAAAATAATTTTTAAAATATAAAAACATATTTTTTTAAATAAAAAATATTTTAAAAAATAATCATAACTACATTTCTAAACATATTCTATAAACTGGTTCAGCTTCCATTCCAAAAATTATTAAAAAACAAAAATCATACAGGAATGAAGTGGTTAGGACAGAACTAATCCCGTGGTTAGAGCAGAGAACAGAAAATCCTTGCAGTCAAGGAATTAAAATAGCTTCTTCTTTTCTTCTATCTAGTGATTTGTCAGTGTACCATGCTGCTCTTCCAATGCGGACAAATATCCTATTTGATTTCGTATTTTAAATATGTTTTTAAGAAATTTAATTTATTTATTTATATATATTTTAAAATCATTTTAATATATTGATATCAAAATTAATTTTTTTAAAAAATAAAAAATATTATTTTAATATATTTTCAAACAAATATCACTTTGAAAAAAAAATCACTACCACACTTTCAAACACTCCAAATTAAAAATTAAAAAGAGAAAAGAGAAAGATAAAACGTAGAATTAAAAGACAACAAAAATTGAACTTGCAATCTACTAAATAAAATATTCAATAATAATTAAATTAAATTCAAAAAATAAAATCCAATATAATATACTAAGTAGAATATCAAATAATAAATAAATCAAACTTGAAAAAAAAATTCAATAATACAAGGGTGGAGTTGTCGTCCGTAATTATTACTCATACATATATATGAATTATGTTATTTTTAGTCAATATATTTTTATTAAATATTATTTTTTATATCACTGTATTGATATTTAAATAAGACATTATTTAATAAATACTAAATTTATAATTTATAAATATTTTTTTCTACAGTAAAATATATTAACAATATCTGAAAATATCCTTCTATATTAAAAAAAATAATTCAACTCACAGAATGTCGTGAGCCACAGCGATAAGAATAATAAACTAGATCTTGTTTCGTGCAAAAGAGATCCTACACTTCGAATTTTTTAATGAAAAAAAGTACGCTGTGAAGGAATTGCTAATATTCTTTGATGTAAATTAATATATTGAACCAAAACAATATATTAAATTCTTTAAAGTCGACATCCCTTGCAATGTGCAAGAGGCGTCCATTCTTATACCCCCTCCTATTTTTGTAATTGGTATAATGGAATTCTGAGCAAAAAAAACTAAAACATCGATTAAATAGAGAAAATAAAATAGAAAAAATTAAACTATAAAAAAAATCAGTTAAATCGATTAGAATTTTAAAAAAACTGACAGGTTCGGTTTTATAAGCCTGAAACTAAAAAAACATAACCGAACTGAACCCAAACTAAAAAACCAGAAAAAAACGAGCAAAACCATAATAAAACTGAGCAAAAAAGAAAAAACTGAGTCAAACCGAAAAAACCAAGTCAGATAAAAAAATCGAGTCAAACCGAAAATACCGAGCTAAACCATTTTAAACCGGTTTTTTAAAAAAAACTGAACCGAAACCGGTTGATTTAAACGGGTTTCGGCTGTTTTTTTTTTTAAATTCAATTTAATTATTTTTTTTATAAGAACTGAAACAAAACTGAAAATAATTACTCCTATAAAATCCCCTGGATTGCTAGTTTTTCCTTCTTCTTTTTTGCCTTTAAAAATGGAATGAAAGGGATTCATGTTGATTCTGATTAGGGCTCTGATTTTAGATATCATAGAAATTAAAATTATTATGAATTCCTTAATGATAGTTTATTCTCATCCAGGTTATCAAATTAGATTTGATTTATATTTGCATGGTTGTAGGCTTGGTTTAAGGATTGATTCTAAATAAAATTTTGGCTACAGGTCAATTCATAAATCATTAAATTAATATTTTTATTAAAATATTAATATTTTTTTTATGTTGATTTGGTCGGATGTAAATCAAAATTAACTAGGTTTTTTGAGTCATTAAAAACAAATCATACTAGTTAAATTTTAACAAATCAATATATTTTTCAATTCAATTTAAAACTTGATTCGAATTAGATTTTAAATTGTATATTTTTGTAGTAAATCAGACAATTATCTTAACAATTATACATATGAGAGAAGACTCATAAAAAAAATATAATAAAGAAATTAAAATAAATAAAAGATTGAATGGTAATAAAATATGTGTTATTAGATAGCCTTTTCTAATTAAAATTTCTTAAAAAATCTGAATCCCGCTTTAAAACAGAACTTGCAGACTAATATGCAGTTTTGTTATGAATTTGGCCCACTACTGCTGCGTACCTGGTCATGACTTTCTTTTGACTGCAATTCATGTGCCATTATACCCTCCGCTTTTATTGTTTTAAAGTTTGAAGGTTGTTTTTAAAAGTATTTTTTATTTTAAAATATATAAAAATAATATATTTTTTATTTTTTAAAATTATTTTTGATATTAACATAATAAAATAATTTTTAATTAATAAATTTTTAATTAAAAAAAATAAAAACCACTAAATGCGATTTATAAGAGTAAAAACAAACAACACCATAGCATCTCTTGCTGACAGTAGAACATTTAAAAACCAACCCCTCCCTGTCCAGGCATCATGGTCGGCAATCAACACTTACCTATCATGACAGCGATGTATAAATCATAATTACCAAAACCTCAAACACTTCTCGAGTGTTTAGATGAGATTGTTTGAAATTATAATAATTTTTATTTTTAGATATATTTTTTTAAATATTAAAATTAATAATTTTTATAAAATATTTTACACTATAATATCCATAGTTTTGAAACCGGTCTGGCCCGATGGGTTAAGTTAGGACCCAGCTGACCTGGAACTAGAACCGAGTCAGGTTAAAGAAAAAATAGAAAAAAAAAAAAAAACCTGGATGACCTGGATAGTTGACCCGGCAACCCTATTCAAAAACTTGGTTGCAATCAGTTAACTTTTATGTTTTTTTTATACTAAAATAATGTCATTTTGATTTTTTTTTTTTATGTGGACGACCTAGTCAAAACCCGAAATCCAGATCTTAGATTAGAATAGCCATCAAACTGGTCTAAAAACTATGATATTACCAAACACACCAAAAAAAAACTTATTATTGTTTTAGTCATTTGATCATCTTGAAATAAAAAATAAATATAATGGAGACATTGATAATATATTCATTAATCAAAATATATAATTTCATTTCAAAATTATTTTATAAAATATTTTTATTTTTTACTTTTATAATTTTTTTTTAACCAAATACATTTAATTTTTTTTTTATATTCATCTATCTTTTTCCGACAAACTAACCGAACACAACAACAACAAAAAGAACAAGTGTTGCATTTGCAATTCATATCATTTTTTTTTTTTTTTTTCCATTTATTATATTAAGAAAAACCCTTCCAAGAAATAAATAAATAACCCTTTGAAACACACAACGGCATCGTTTCTTTGAACCTTTTCAGTTATATCATCTATCACATAGATGATGCGGGGATTTAATTTTTACACAAAAACCTTTGACTTCCTGGTTGTTGTTCCTGGTCAGAGAACACCCCCCCCCCCCCACCAAAAAAAAAAAGAAGAATTCTGTTTGTACAATTTTCTTTTCTTTTTTCAGTTCCCAATCTCAAACAATCATCGTCGTCGTCGTTATCAAAACAATCGCTTCGTTCTAGGGTTTTAATTGAATAAAAAAACTCTCTAGAATCCATTCAATCACTTGCAACAGGTCAGTAACCAAGCCACTTCAATTCACAATTTATCTCATTTCTGTGCAATCGATTTTATTTACTCTCCGCGTTCTCTCCATCACTTTAGGGTATGGATCGTTGATTTTGTGTATCGCGAGGTTCAATTTGAATAAACTAGCTTAAGAAGATTTATTTATTTATTTTTTAATCGTAGCATTTAAATTTGGTATCGAGCGTATTAGGATTTGAGCTTAATGATGTTACTTTCTCGTATGCGTAGAATTGTGAAGCGAAGCTTAGTTTTGTAGATTGGTAGTTTTTTTTTTCTTTCCCAGACAAATGCGTGTGTGAGTGCGATTTGTATGTGGGAATGGCAACGTAGTAGGATATGTAGGGAGCAAGTTGCAATCCAAGGTGTAGGATTTGATTTATTGTCTTAATGAGTTCAATTTTAATCTCAGAATGATATTGTTTCGGTACCTTTATGGAATTGGTATGGGGATGAAAGTGATGGTTTTGTGTCCAAAAATGCACGTTTGAATAGTGAAATGGCTGTAGTCTCAGGTTTATGGTTTGGTTTACCGTTTGATGAATTTAATTTTATTTGCTGAATGAACTGGATGGTTGCTTGATTGGTGCATTGTGGCTGTTTCATCTGTTTCTGGGTATGTTTTTGTTTGATTTATGTTAGGGTTTTTTACGTTTTTTTTTTGTTTTTTTTATTGATGCGGTTTGTGGTTTGGACCTAAGGTATACCTGTGTAAGGAAAATTTAGTTTGTGTAACTCATGATTATTGTGAGAAAAGAGATTTGGTCATCTTAAACTGGCTACTTGGTAGGAAAAACTGTGGAAACATTCTGAAGGAATGTCTTTTCAGCTTTTTTCTTTGTTTTCTTTGATAGTTTTCTAAAAGGAAATAATAGTTGATTAATATGCACTTGTGCAAGTAGCTTGAAGGAATTAATGATATATTTGTGACTTTTTTTTTTTAAGAAAAGAAATTGCTAATTAGCTTTGATTTATATCCCTCTTAGATATTGTTGCAATGCACCGCGTGGGTAGTGCAGGGAATACAACTAATTCTGTTCGCCCACGTAAAGAGAAGAGGCTAACATATGTGTTGAGTGATGCTGATGACACAAAGGTGAAGTGATCTTGTAGTTGTTCTGTTTTTAATATTGAGTTTTGCTCAACATTTTGAGTATTTGAAGTGAATAAGTTGCTTTTTTCTAATTTTTTATGTGATTGCTTTATATGGAGTTATCATTGTCCACTTTGATGTTGTATAAGTGCCTACCACCTAACTTGCTTGCTTGATGATATTCCAGTGAAATCAACTTCATGTAGTTGATATTATCTACCATGCACAGTACTTGATGCTGTTTCTTAATACTTCTAAATGTTACGATGATCATTCAAGTCTTTGCATGACATTCTTATACAGTGTTGACATTACCAACATGCTGTTTTTTCAAGTTTAATTTTGGGTAAACGATCATATTCTCTGCTCATGTACCATGTCCAAATATTTGTACTGTATATTTGCTCTGACTACTTATTGATGCTAATGTATTTATATTGCTCTTCCATTTTTATTTGGAATTTTTTGATGTTGTGATTGAAACTACTTTTTTTTTTCCTTCTAGGCTGCTGTCTGTAATAGGTTGGTTTTATGCTTGATTTTGTTGTTTTAATGGACCAGAGTAAACTATATGAGTACAATGTACATGCTTTCCATGATTAAGTTGAATGTTATTATCTTGTCTAAAATTGAAATTCAGCCTTGAGTAATACTCATAAATGTTTGAAGTATCTGTAAGGGCATACAGTGTTAATATTTTCCAATAAAAGAAAAAAAAGAATGGCATATTCTGTTTACAGAAACTCCATCTTCAATTGTGTGCTGCTTGATTTTCTTTAAACATATCAAATTTTGATGTGCTTGTCACTTTCATTGGAGTCATGGATCCTAATACTACCTCTTTTGGGGATGTCTCTTTTGCAGCATTGTGCTGGCATAAACTGTCTGAAAGTGTTGAAGTCCACTGTATCTAATGGATGTGATTACCTCTTCACTGGGAGTCGTGATGGCACGCTGAAGAGATGGGCCATTTCTGAAGATTCCGCTACCTGCTCTGCCACATTTGAGTCACATGTTGATTGGGTACTCATTTAATCCTTTGTCAGTTTGTTCATTATTGTATCTGTTACCTATCAAGGATCTGGTTGGTGCTTCGTTGTTGCCTTCAATTATTGGATAATAGTTTTAGCTGATGTTTCTTGTCTTTTATGAGGTTTGAATTTGGGGGGAGAAAGTTTGATTTGATAATTTTCACCCTGAATGAATCTTCTAATCAATTATCAAATGTGAATGGGCAAGACTCCCTGACACTCCAAGTGCGCCAAACATGCAAACTTGATTTTTCATTGAATAAGCATTTAATATGGTGATTTAGAGTGCCCTCATCGTTTTAATTGTTCATTTTTCCTTGTGGAGTGGAACTATATATTATGCTGCTATTTTCTTGTGCCATAAACTTTTTTTTTTGTGAATACCTAAGTTAGAATGGGATATATTTGGGGCATCCCTGGTTGTACAGGTAAACGATGCTGTCCTTGCTGGTGATAGCACCCTTGTCTCCTGCTCTTCAGACACTGCCCTCAAGGTTTGCCAGTTTTCTTAATTTTTGTTGGTTTTTGTATTGAATGAGTTATTGGCTGTACATTTGTTGACTGAGCTTCGTATTGGTTAATTGCCTCTTTTTTTTTTCTTTTTTTTTTCTTTTGGGTGATATACCAGACATGGAATTGCTTATCTGATGGAACTTGTACCAAGACACTTCGTCAACACTCTGATTATGTTACTTGTCTGGCAGCAGCAGAAAAAAATGTAATTTCTGTTTCAAAATTTTTGTGGATCTTATTAACGCATGGATGAAACGTTCCAGTTACTGCATCTTGCTATCTTAAGATGTATAGTCAATTTAGTAGAATCATGCTTGAATCCATAGTTCTATGATCATAATATCATTGGAGTCATTTTCTGATCCTGTTTTAGTGTCCTGCATTTTAGAGCAATATTGTTGCCTCTGGTGGCCTTGGTGGGGAAGTTTTCATATGGGATGTGGAAGCTGCACTTACTCCTGTGTCAAAGTCTGGTGATGCAATGGAAGATGATTGTTTAAATGGTGTAAATGGTTCTACCAATTCATTGCCCATGACAAGTTTGCGAACCATTAGTTCAAGCAACAGTATTTCTGTGCACACGACTCAGGGGTATGTACCAATTGGTGCCAAAGGCCATAAGGAGTCAGTCTATGCATTGGCAATGAATGATAGTGGAACCCGTCTTGTCTCTGGTGGGATTGAGAAGGTATATTAGTATATTCAGATATGATAGTCATTTCTTGGTATTTTTATGTTCTAATAATTCCATAGCTTTTGTGGGGAAGGGGAATTTGAACTTGGAGCCTTCCTATCTCAGGAGAGGTGTACCATTAGGCTTATGACTCTGCGGTAGATATTTCAGTCATTTGTGTATGCTTACCTCTTTAAGCTGGTGTCCAGCAGACACATGAGATGATGGAAAGAGCATACATGCTTGTTCTCTAGACACATATGCTTTGATCATTTAATAGCTTGCAAAGATACTGGCTTATTGTTAGCAAGATGTGATTTATCTTTTGTCCTCATTCCTCAAGGTTGTCCGCGTTTGGGACCCCCGAACTGGTTCGAAGGCTATGAAGCTAAGAGGGCATACTGATAACATTAGAGCTCTGCTTCTGGATTCTACTGGCAGGTTGGTTTAATGGTTCTGCAGCTATCAAGTTTGTTTGCATAATTTTTCTTGTTAAGAATTAAATTTTGGATCAAATCTGGCATAGAGATTGCAATGCTTGCATGCATATGTGCTGTATGCCTTCATACTGCCCTTGAATATCTCATAAAAGTAATTTGTAAAGGCCTTTACAAATTATGTCTGTTTCTTGATAGCTCAGGGAGTGTATGGGTTGCTCTTGTATCGTTCCACACCAACTGCTCGTTTATGTAGCAAATTTAACTGGATATTTCTTCCATTTTATTTTTGTTTCAGTACTGTTTCCTGATAGAATATTTTCCATTTTACTTTTGTAGGTATTGCTTATCAGGCTCTTCTGATTCTATGATCAGGTGGATATCTTGCTCCTTTTTTTTTTTCTCACTCTGATCCTTCCATCCAATACCCATCATTTCATTAATAAAAATGTACAAGACCTTGTACTGAATAGTTCATGAATTGTCTTGTAGGCTGTGGGACCTTGGCATGCAGCGGTGTGTGCATTCATATGCTGTGCATACAGATTCGGTTTGGGCACTTGCCAGCACTCCAACATTCAGCCATGTATACAGTGGTGGAAGGGATTTTTCTGTGAGTAGTTTTTCCTGTGAAATCTATATAATTAATTTCCATAGTTTTGAGTGTTTTTTTTGGTGCCCAGATTTTTGATACCCAATTCTGTTTATACCATCAGTTGTACTTGACAGACTTGGCAACACGAGAGAGTCTTTTGCTTTGCCAAAAAGAGCACCCCATTTTACAGTTGGCATTACATGATGACAGTATATGGGTTGCGACCACAGATTCGTCGGTTCATAGATGGCCTGCTGAAGCGCACAACCCTCAAAAGGTCTTTAAAAGAGGCGGTTCATTCTTGGCTGGTAATCTTTCCTTTTCAAGGGCAAGGGTTTCTTTAGAAGGATCGATTCCAGTAAGTAATGCTCATAGCCTTTTACAAGCAACTGATGCTATTGCATGTAATAAGTTGTCTGTCATCAAGTTATCCCATTTAATGTCCTACATCTAATTTTAATTTTTTTGTTAATTTTTGAACTGGAGAGAATTAATATCCAGTGACTACAAAAAGGTTTCTTATAGTCTGAATTATGTTGTGTTCTGTTGCAGATTTTCCATTGGGCTTGATGTAATTGCTGTGTTTTTTTTGGTTTTTTTTTTTTCATTTTTATGAATGATTTTTGCTGAGTTTCTAAAAATTATTTAATATGGCGACTCTCTTGCAGTACCTTTTCTTTGTATTATTTAATGCACTGCACTTTTCTATAGGTGCCAGTCTATAAAGAACCAACCTTAACGATTCCCGGAACTTCAGCAATAGTGCAGCATGAAATTTTAAATAATAGAAGGCATGTCTTGACCAAGGTATGCATGTTACTTTTGGCCATATTTATTAAAATATACAGGGAATCACCAAAATGTTCTCTTTTCTATTATTATTATTATTATTATTATTATTATTTTTTGGGAGTGGGGGGTGGTTTAGCCAATGGAGTTCTATGAAACTTACCTGTCATACCTGTTTGGAAGGACACTGCTGGTTCGGTGAAGCTGTGGGAGATCACAAGGGGCATTGTAATTGAGGACTATGGGAAGGTCACATCTCTATTTCCCCTTCCTTTTGTGTGAATTGTTGACTACATCCTTGCAATAGTGCATATCTGCTCCCTGGAAGGGGAGGTAGTTGTCCTATCATATGGTGTACTAATTATGCCATCTATATGCATGTATAAAATTGGTTTCAAGTTTGGCATAATACAGGCATTATCCATATTTTCATTTTGACATTTTCCAGGTATCCTTTGAGGAGAGAAAGGAACAATTATTTGAAATGGTATGATTATAAGGTCTTTTTCTGCTGTATATTGGTGCTGCGTGGAAATTTTGGTGGATCTTACTGTTGATCCTTTTACATTCCAGGTCAGCATTCCTGCATGGTTCACTGTGGATACCAGGCTTGGAAGCTTGTCTGTTCATTTGGACACACCCCAGTGCTTTTCTGCTGAGATGTATTCAGCAGATCTTAACATAGTTGAGAAACCTGAGGATGACAAGGTAAAACAGTAAAACTTTTGTACATGTATGGGTTGGGAAAATGTTTTAAAATGGAACCTGTTGATTCTCAATTTTACACAATTGTTAATAAGTTCGAATTTTTGCTTCACCTGAGAACGAGTTGAACATATATGTTATCCAAGTGAACTAGTTTATTCTTTTGAAAGAATCAAATGCTTTAAATGTTTGAAGCTGTTCAGTGAGTGCCTCTTGATTATAAATTGAAATGACTGACATCTCATTGTGCAGGTCCCCAAAACTCACATTAGTATGTGCTATGCCTCTAAGAAGTGTAGAAATAAAATCATTTTGGCATGGTTCTACTTTAGCAAACAATCTTCTTTAGATGTAATAAATGGTGATTAAACTGCAGCATAACAATTTGTTCATGGTAGAAGCCAATCGCTATTCTTGTCAACAGTTTGTTTTCAACATTGATAACGAAGAATCTTTCTAAATCACTTGAATTATACTCATAATGGCACTTATTCATGATCTGCAGGTTAATTTAGCTCGTGAAACCCTTAAAGGTTTGTTGGCTCATTGGTTGGCCAAGCGAAGGCAAAGACTTGGATCCCAAGCTTCAGCTAATGGAGATGTTTTATCTGGAAAGGATATTGCTCCTAGAAGTCTTGCCCATTCTAGAGTTGATGTAGATGGCGGTGCTGAAAATGACTCAATGGTTTATCCTCCATTTGAATTTTCAACAGTTTCCCCTCCTTCAGTGGTTACTGAGGGCTCTCAAGGAGGTCCATGGAGAAAGAAAATTACTGATTTAGATGGAAGTGAAGACGAGAAGGACTTCCCTTGGTGGTGTTTGGATTGTGTGTTGAACAATCGCCTACCTCCAAGAGAAAACACCAAGTAATTTTTTTTCTTGTTTTCACTGAATTCTAATTGTACTTGCAAGTCACGGGGAAGCATTCTTATACGGGAACAGGGCATCTGTTTCCAGCTGTTATTCTTATTCTTTAATTTATTCTGATCAACTTTTGAGATTTTGTTCCTGGATATTTATGCATCCTATTGGGCTCTCTAAACTATGTTAACAATCAATATGCTAATGTGCTCAAGTATTTCTCATTTTAAGTGTATTTCTATTTCATCAGATAATAATGAAAGTGATTAAATTTCTGCAGGTGCAGCTTTTATTTGCATCCATGCGAAGGTTCAGCTTTTCAGATTCTCACACAAGGCAAATTAAGTGCTCCTCGCATCCTGAGAATACATAAAGTAAGTTGGATTCAGCAAGGAAGAAAAGTTTTGCATGCGAGTATGATCTGGAAATATTTCACAATATTCATGTGATGCTGGGCTGGAATTATTTATACATTGCTAAAAGAAGATTTCTGACATTATATTCTCATGAATGTTTCTTTGTCAATGTTTTGGACTTTCGCATTCCTGTTCAACTCCTGCTTTCTAAAATACAAATTGATGGCTTGATTAAGTCTGATTGATGCATTTGGATGCAACTCTGGATTTCAGCTACAATATCTGCAGAAGAATTAAAAATATTTAATGCATCAAGAAATGGTAGTCAATTGCCTTTTGTTGATGTTGTCTAGCAGACTAGCATGCGATAAATGTCTTCCTGCATGATGAGTTTTTTTCTGATCTTATTCCATAAATCATGGATATGCTAAGCTTCTGTTTCAAAATCTGTTTTTATTCTTAAATTTCATGTTTCTGAAGGTCAAAGTGTAACTCCCTCATTCCTCAGTGGAAATGCATTGATATTGCACCATTGATCTGGTCAAATTATAGATTGGTTGCTGTCAAAAAGAAATAAGATGCGAAATGAATCCTGAGTTAGAAGCTGTTTTGCCAGTGTATTTTCTGTGATATGCTGAAGAATCCATTTTTACTATCTGGGTTTTACTAACATTTTTGTGCAGGTTGTCAATTATGTTGTAGAAAAGATGGTCCTTGACAAACCACTTGATAATGTGAATACTGATGGAACATTTGCTCCTGGACTTGGAGGACACTTGCTGCATTCAGTGGTTGGAGATGGATCTTTCCGATCTGGAGTGAAGCCTTGGCAAAAGCTTAAGCCTTCCATAGAGATATTGTGCAATAATCAGGTCCTTTTAATTTTCATTTTTAGAGGAAATCCACTCAAAAGCACAAAATTTGCATAATAAGGCTCTTCAGGTAAACAAGTGTAATCACCAAATGTGGCTCACACTATGATTTTGGATTCTTCAGTTTTTTAAATGTTACTTCTATCTTTGGCTGGACATTTCTGCATAATATATCCATGAGCGGTGAATGTCCAAGAGCACATCATCCTTATAAAATGAGTTGTAAAGTTTCAAACAAGAATCACATGTTGTATGAGAAGAAAAGTGGGCAATGTATAAGAACAACCATTTGCTGTCCTTATTTCTCTTTTACATGCTCTTTCTTTCTTTACTCTATTTTGTTTGTCTATTTTCTCAAGGAAAGCCTGTCTTTTCTAGGTCTTATCCCCAGACATGAGCTTAGCTACAGTACGAGCATACATATGGAAGAAACCTGAGGATCTGATCCTCAATTACAGATTAGCTCAGGGAAGGTGACTCCATACAATTTTTGAGAGCAGGTGAGTATTGACTTGTTCTCTTAGTCTGGGTTTATCCTCCCAAACTCTTACCTTTCCCCCTTGAGTCGAAATTTATGTGATGCATCTTTCAATATTTGTGAGTTTTCCCTGAATTTTATAGCTTGAAAAAAGGGAAAGGAAGTCAGATTATTTTGACAATAGGATGTGTTAAAAACTGCAGGAAATTTTATTTTTCTCCAGAATTTATATTTGATTGCATTCTGAAAGGCTACTTTTGAACAAGCTGAGTCAGTATATTCATTTGGTGTATATATGAAGAACAAACAAAAGATCATTTTTCAGGCTATTATTATTTATTGGGTCACAGGTTGGCTTGGCTTGTGGTGATCGAAATCATGTGCTTGTGTAAGATACTGGGGAATACATTGATTCTTCGTGGGGTACATCACTTGTAAGGACGTATCCAATTGGATCCTTGTAAATTTGAGAAATCAATCGATTGCTGAATCTATGGCCTTTCTCCAAACTTGCTGAGAAGATCCTGTTTCGCATTTTCCTTTGTTGGACACATGGTATATAAATTTTGAACTTTGTCTAGCAGTCATGCAAGCTTTTATGGTTGGACATTGCCAAGTTGTAGGGCAAGTCTGCTTGTGGAAATAGAGAGATTTGTGATGGGTGGAGAATTAACCAGAAGTATCCTAGGAACTGTCCCAAGTGGTGCCATGCTAGAGTTATGATGTCGAAAGCATTGTAGATTTGTATTGTTGGGTACAATACCTAGCCATAGAAACACTGTTATGAAAACAGTCCTTTTCTTTTCTCCTTTTGGAAATAATACAATTCCCATTTTTTTTCCAACTATTCATTCTATTTACGTGCCTATAATTTTTGCCCCGTGTCTGCATTTTCATAAAGAAATTTACCTGGTGCTGGTAAACAAAATCATGTACTGGGGAAACTAGCTGAGAGATAGATTGTCTCAGAATAATTATATGCTTCAATTCACATGGTATGCTTTGTGCTGCCATATGTAATTGTAATTGATTTTTTTGCCAGCAGATTATCCCTAATTTTTATTTAAAGTCATTTTCAATTGTATTCATTTTACAATGATTGGAAATTGCAATTGCATGTATGTAATTGTAAAATTCTTTTGAATTCACACACTCAGGCCTCCCTACATAAACAGTTTCTGTAATCTTGTGAAGCCCTGTGCTGTAATGTTGTGTGGTGCTCCCAAATTCTCAAATGTGCTGGTTTCTGTCTCAATTCTATGACTGCTTGTTGTGCCTTTTAACTCTGCTATCAATCAATGTATATTAGATATATTCAGAGAGAGGAGGACAATTAATTACTTGAGAAAAAAAAAATCATGAATTAGTTGCCCTTTTCTATACTCTATTATATATACAAATTACATTATATTAAATGTTCAGAAAATAAATCATCTTGCTTGCCCCTGTCAATTTCCCCCTCCTCGTAGTGGTAGCAGGCTTGGCCATATCCTGTGCCACATCTTTGGAAGCAATAATGGGTATCGTTTTGGATTTTAGTTTTTAAAAAAATTGAACTTTTTTTAGCTTTAAAATTATTATTATTACTATTTATATTTTTAAATAATATTGATATATTAATATTAAAAATTATTTTAATATATTTTTAAGTAAAAGTATTTTGTCATATAATTTTAATCACGAAATGTTTTGAACATTAAGAAAAGGCCAAGAATGAATGGAACAGACAACACGTTGCCTTGTTTTCCTCCCGGTTGGTGGCTCACAGCCACTTCTTTTGGGAGTGAATACGAAGGTCCACTTCTTCTGGCAATGAAGACACAGGTATAAAGTTAAATTTTTTTTACTTTAAATTAATATTTTTTATAACAATATTTTTATATTATTTTGATGTATTTATATTAAAAATAATTTTTGAAAGATAAAAAATATATATTATTTTAATATATTTTTAAATAAAAAGTATTTTAATACTCTACTTCAGACACACACACATATATGGTTATTCTAGAGTAATGAAATTAAGAAACGAAAATGGTTTGAGCGATGATTTATTTATTTTTATTTTTTAAAATAATTGAAAGCTAAAACACTGAATTGTGAAAGTTTTTTTCCTTCCCCATTGACCATGAGGTAAGGGACCAATCGTAAAGGTTATCCTAAAACCCTCCCTTGTTCAACTAATTTAAAAAAGTCATTGCCTTTTTCAGAGGGTTTTCCACAGCCAACAGATCATATGGAATTCATCATTATTCATTTACCTCTCACTTTCATATAATTACTCAAATGATTATGTACTTAGTGTTTTGCTTTTAAAAGTATTATGTATTAAATAATTTTTTTAAAAAAATTATTTTTAATATTAATAATTAAAAAAATTTATAAACATAAAAAATTTTAATTTTTTTAATAATACGATTTCAACCATATTCTTAAACACCTATTTAATCATAATCATGAGAAAATTATAACAACTTTTATTATAAAATAAATAAAAACAACTATTAGTTAATATCCTTTTAATAATATTTGTGCATCCATTTATATGCTAAAAAACACATTCCTATTAATCTTTAAAGTTTTTTTTTTTTTTTTTTTTTTGTCATAAGGCCTTAGTTACTTGATATGAGAATTTTGTTTTATTGTGCCCTTATTTTTTACGATAATAAGTTTTTTATAAGACACAATTTAAGAACAATATTTTAGATTATGTTTGATGTATTGATATCAAAAATAATTTTTTTAAATAAAATATTATTTTAATATATTTTAATATAAAAAAATATTTTAAAAATAACTATAATTATAACTATATTCCCAAACTTTAAACGGGAAGTGAAGCTTATTGACCATCCCACGGGAGGTTTTCTGGGTGGGTTTTTGTATTAAATTTACACAAACATTCAAGCAAGGAAGTGTTGTAAAAAAAGGAGATATTTTGCAACTGACCACACATAATACCTCATTCTAATAAATATTTTTTTTTAATTAGAAATTTACAATTGAAAATGAATATTAACTAATAAAAATTGAATATGTTTTTTTACTCAAGTTACTATTTTAAAATAGGAAAATGAATAAAATACTATAAAAAACCATAGCATTTCATGATTCACATATAAACGAGAGATTACCAGATCCAATCCAATTAGTTAAAAAAGATATCCTTAACTCATTAATTTTCTATACATCCTATAATATATTAAAATTCTTTAACTGCTATTTATTTTTAAATATTATCTAAGAAACCCAGAAATATTCTGTCAAAACTCATTCCTTAACTTATTATTTTGAATATAGTTCTACTTTTTTAAAAAAGAACTAAAGTGAACCCTTCCAAACCATGACAAGATCTGTTCTGGATAAGGTTGTTCAACTACGCTTAAATATTGATTTTAAATTATTTTTTTCTTAATGAAATCAACCCTTAATGTTTTTTAAATAGCAGTTGTCATTCCAAATGAGACCCCACTACCTCCAAGTATTTAAAGCTAATGAAACTGGCAAATGGCAGTTCTGCAATGAAAAAAGCCATAGCCCCACTTCACCAGAACAGCCTTTTCATTTTCTGCTGCATGGCTGGTGAAACAACATGCTGGGCCCAGCAGGGCCACCAAGTGATTTGTGTTGAAGTACACAAAAAGACCACTCAAATATCTAAAAGAGCAACAGGTGAGTCCAAAACTGGTGTTACTTTCTGAAACTGCACAATTTATCTCATAATCAATTATTGGTTTTTTATTTTATTTTTAATAATGAATAAATTATTACTAGTTATATTTTTTATTGATTTATGGTTGGCGTTTCCATGTCATGTGTTCTAAGAACTGCAGGAGCACACGTAGATATTCTAGAATCCACACAAGTGACATTTTGCTTTCTGAGTTTGCTTCGAGTTTTCATTTTGGCTCATTTTCTGTTTTTGTTTTTTGGGTGGAAAGCTTATAGAGGGTGGCGGTGTCTCTCTGGAATTTGGAGTGGTTTTGGGGTTTTCTTTAAAGCTTGGTTTATTGGATTTTTAGCTATTTTCAAACACAGGGTTTTCTTACTGTGTCAGGTGTTTGAAAGAAGTCTCAAGTTGGTCAGTTAGTGAATCTTGAAAAGGGCTGTCATTTTACCAGTTTTGATTGTCTTAGGAGCACTCTAGAGCATGCGTTTTACCACTGTGGCTCTTCTTAAGGGCTAGTAGCGTGTGAAAAGTGTCTCAAGTAAATGGATGCTTAGTACTCGAGGAAAGTCCCAAGTTGTTCAACTGGTGAATCTTACAACGAATTCTGAATTATCTGTAACAGTGCGCTAGGTTAACACTCCAAGAGAGTGCTGTTAATTTGCGTCTCCTTCTGGGATCAACTACTTAGAAATAGGTCCTGGGATTTTCTAATAGGTGCTTGAAAATAGAATCAGCTTTATTTTGTTTCTTTGGGAAGCTGTGAAAGGTCTGAATATACAAGCCATGGCATCAGTTGTTACTTCCCGGGTATTGTCTTATTTTTTGACAAATTCAGAGCTTAAGCCCAGGTCTCGAGTAAGAGTTCAAAGCGTAAGTGGTGGTGACTCAAAAGGATTGCCATCTGATTCTGTTCAAATGCATGGGGCTTCTTTGATTGGAGAGGAAGAGAAAAATGGGATGTTGATTGATCGAGGCATCAGGGAGAAAGAGAAGACTGGGGGTCGGGCTGATGCATGGAATGCGAGCTTAAAGTGTGGAGTTGAGAAAAAGTGCGTTAAAGATGTTATTTCAAGTCACTTAGATGTCTTGTGGGATGATGGTTACGGGACCAAGACGGTGAAGGATTATTTTGAAGAAGCCAAGGAGATGATTAGGCCTGACGGGGGGCCTCCCCGGTGGTTTTGCCCTGTTGAGTGCGGGCAACCGTTAAAAGATTCTCCAGTTCTTCTGTTTTGCCCTGGTAATTGTGATAAACTCTTAAGTTGAAATTTAACTTCGAAACAAGGTCTCCAAAGCATTATAGATGGATTGGATTTCTGTTTTGTAAGTATCTGGTTTCCAACGAGTCGTTTTGCTCTTCACTATTTTACTTGATATTTTTGGAATTCTACATTAGCTGTGTGAGTTTTTGGATTTTTAATATAAACAATGCTATTTGTTTTTGGTATTTGTGCATGCAGGGCTTGATGGTGTTGGCTCTGCACTGGCTCTGCATCATAAAGCTCTTGGGAAGTAAGCTCTGCTATTTCTACCTTCATGAAGATCATGATGACTATTATTGTTGTTTCTGTTTCAAATCCCACTGTGCGAGAACCTCAAATTGGTGCTCACCATGCTGGAAGGTTTTGGTTCTGCCCTGAGATGATAGTTCTCAAAACATGCTTTTATCTGTAGTGAAATATTTTCCCTCTGAAAATTCTCATCAACAGGGTGCACCTTCTGAACTCTTGCCCTCTTGTTTGAAACTGCTTGAACTGTTTCAAATTTATTGCATTAAGCTTTATGGCAATCATGAGTGTATGCTTTTATGCACATATGTAATTTGGATATGTATCAGAAAATGAGCTACTTACGTTTCAAGTCAAGGGCATTCCTCTTGTTTTGCTCTTTTCTTGTTATTTGCGGGTTGTGTTTTTCCTTCTGCGATTTCTGGTCATCTTGTCAATGAGAACCTGGTAACGTAGCGGCAAAAGTGGTCAAGTATTTCATTCTTTTAATTGTTTTAGTCAATGATCATAACTGATTATTGATGTTCATCTAAATAAGTGGTTTATACCTTGGAGTTCTGTCAAACTGCAGGGTTTTTGAAGTTCGATGCCTTCATATTCCAGTGCGTGATCGAACACCATTTGAAGGTTTCAGCCTACCAGAGCCTCTAAATTCATCAGATTACTTCATTGAGTTTTGGCAGTTAAATTAAGACCTTGGGCAGTTTGGCTGGCCTTTTCTTCTATTAGATGTTTTGATAGTTTAACAATGAAGTCATTACCATTTTCTTTGTTTCTTTATAGCTTGCATGTAAAAAATCATAACTTGTGAATAGATTTCCTGGAAATCTCATTTGTGATGGTGAGATCTTCTAATTCGTCAAAAATTGCACTTTTGCTTGCATGTGCTGTCCTCACCCTTGTACCTTTCATGTTAGGTTTTGGTTTCTGGGTATACTCTTCTACTGATGAAACTTCATTATCCATCCATGCTTTAACGGGATTCATTTGCATGAAGGGCTGGTGACAATTGTTGAAAAGACTGTTAGGCTCGAGCATGCCTCATCTCCAAATAAGCCAATTTATCTATTGGGTGATTCCTTTGGGGGATGTCTTGTTCTTGCCATTGCTGCTCGTAATCCTGAAATCGATCTTGTAGTGATATTGGCCAATCCAGGTCAGTTTCCAGATATGCAGTAATTTCTTCACCCGTGTTCTTGAAGACTTTGGTTGATATTCCTTGCTGTAGTCTGACTAATTAGCCTTTTATTTTAGCTACATCATTTGACAGGTCACAGCTTCAACCCCTGCTCCCTCTTTCAGAGGCCTGGCCTGATGGATTATACAATGCAGTTCCCTATCTTCTTAGCTTTATTATGGGTATACATGATCTGTTGCTCTCTTATTTCATTTATTATTTTGTTACTGGATTAGATTTAGCTGTTTCTATTTAAATATATCTCTGAGCCTGTCACTGTATTAAACAATATGCTGCCAGGATTAAAAAAAAAACATCTTTCATTAGTTTGCTTTAGCTCTTTAACTCTGAAAAAGTTGTGTGGATCTCTCCTGTTTCTTCAGAAAACATGACCACCCTGTTTTAAAATGTCTCACTATGATTTTTTTTTTCCTGGAAGTTGAAACTTTATTGAATAACATTTTGATATCTTGTTAAGATGTAATTGTCATCATTTGGTGGAATTTGTTTTGTGATTTCAAATGCTTCACTGATGTTATTTTCTCTTTCTTTACAATAGGTGATCCGGTGAAGATGGCAAGCGTCAATATTGATCATAGACTACCTTGCAGATTACAAATTGAACAATTATTTCAGAATCTAATTGCTTTGCTACCTTGTCTTTCTGTAAGAAGTGAAGATAGCACTGCCTAGCCCTTTGTACATTTTATTTTATTGAATTTAAGGAGGCAATATACATACGCGATAAGATTTTATATCTGTTATAATCTGTTGTTTTGATATAATATACTGAAGATCTTAAGCACACATTGAAAGGTATAATATTGTCATAAAAATGTTACAATAGGAAAAATTAGGATCGGTTGTGCACAGTCACCTGCTGCTTGCCTGTGTCTAATCCACTGGATTGTGGTAAATCCCCTATTATCTATTTGCCAATTTCTCTTCTGCTTTGAACTTGATTAAGACTCTATTGCTAGCACAATATGCTCTAATACAGTGTCTAGCAATGACAAACTAGATCTTCTCAACGTAACTGCCTTCTCACTTCCGCCAATGGTGCCATGCAGTTATATTAGATCAATTGTCCATGTGCATTCAGCTTGTTGTCCTGCCATTCTCTTTTTCCTTTTTTTTACGAGGCTGTAAACTGATGTAAACATGTTCGCTTTCAGGATTTGGCTGATATAGTTCCAAAAGACACTCTTATTTGGAAGTTGAAACTGCTCAAGTCAGCAGCTTCTTATACTAATTCCCGGATTCATGCTGTGAAAGCTGAAGTGTTAGTCCTGTCAAGGTCTTTCTTCTCCCTGGTCTTAGTTCCTGTCCCTTTGCACATCCCCAGACACCATTTTATTGCTTCTCCTTTGCATATGTATCTATGTTTTTAAAAAACTCTTCAGGATTTTTTTTTCAGTTTTTTATATGTTATGATTTTATAACTGATCATGCTATATCTCTTGTTGCTATTCTGTGTTACATGTTTTTTACTATAGAAGTGACGGTAGTGGATGGAAAATTTAACTGACTAATGAAAGCCCAGAATCTCAAGACTGATATTTTCACAATGTTTAGGAATTTAATAAAGTATGCAAAAGTGAGTTTAGCATGCTCCACCAATAATTTCGCACCAGCATTTTCCAGCGTTTTTCTCTTTCTCATTGTCATGTGGCTGATGGGCAGTAGTTTTGAGTTGGATAATCATTTACACTAGGCACCTTCTTACGTACCTTGAGAGAAGCTCTCCTTCTGTTGCCTTGATAATCACTGAAGGTTCTTTGCTTCATACATGCATTCTTTCTGTTGCTACCATGAAGAGTATAGCACCTTTTTTTTTAATTAAAGAATGCACATTTCAGGCTTATCAGCATGAATTGGAAAAATTGTTTTTATCTATGTTGTGTAATTGTTTTAGCACAACTTTGCACTGTGACCTGCAACGAAAGATCCAACTAGCAAGTTAGGTTCACACATTTATTTATTGTAGAAAAGTGTGTGTTTCTTTAAAGCAAATTTTTTCTCATGCTCGATTTTCTTAGAGATGCAGCATGCATGTCAGGTCTAGGAATTTTAAAGTTGATCCTGTGTTTATCTTTCAGTGGTAATGATTACATGCTTCCTAGTGGAGATGAAGCTCAGCGACTGAAAAGTTCATTGAAGAATTGCACAGTGCGTTATTTCAAGGACAACGGGCATACTATTTTGCTGGTACAGGACAATTAGTGGTAGTGTTAATGTTTTTGTCTCAGTTAAGTGGGTGTATGTGTGAGTGGGTATCTTAAATGCCATTGCGATGCTCCTTGACTGTTCAATATCTTTCAAGATTCAACATGTCAAAATTTTAAATCAATTAAATTTGAACTGACATCTTAATGTTAGTTACCGAGCAACATACATCCCTGTGTCAAGTACCCATCATACAGACCAGATTCAGTCACTCTCTTGGCAGGATCACCATCAATGAAAGCCGATTCCCCTGTGCTTGAAATTCCTTAGAAAATATTTTAATCTTGACAAACTGCACAGGAAGGTTTTAATCCACCAGAAAGTAACAATACCTTTTTGAATCAGTTTGAGTGTATTCTACAGCCAATTTTTTTCATATGTTCAGAATGCAGTTGCTTTTATCTTTTTCCTGCACATGTATTTTCAGTTTTTGACTAATCCTTGCTCCCAATCTTTGAAGTCATTAAAACAGCCAGACACTAGCTAAAAGATTAATGTTTCAAATTTCAATCACCCCCCTTCCAAAATAGAGAGATTGAGTTATCTCTTAGAAATAAGAATGCTGATGATTATCCTCTGAGTACCTTTTTATGAAAAATAAAAATAAATCAAAAAGCACTTATTTAACTCCGTTTCACTGCATTTGCACTATACTGGTAGATTTACAACTTTTTTGACACTTACTGACATGTCTTTCTCTCCATTAGCACTTGCCATGGCACCGTTTATTCTTTGTTGACATGGCGCGATCGTTGTACGTAATGTTTGAACAAAATGCTGCTGTGATATCATTACTGGGAAAATTGAGCATATTTAAGTGCATATCTTATTTTCAAGGTTGTCTCCATCAATTTAATTGTGACACTTTCCCTTTCTCCCCATTTGATAACAACTTTGTCGATGCAGAATGAATATAATGGCTTTCTCACACTGCATGAATTTTTTATTATTTAGCTTGTACAGTGAGCAATGTTATACTTTAATGCTCCTCACTTTGTTTTGCTAATGCCTCGTATGTTAGGTTGGTGGTATTTTTCTGTGCTAATATTCTCAACATGAGGCTTTCACTCTTTAATTTCAATGCAATATGGGAAGAAAAATTTATAATTTGTTTTCTCCTGTTTCTTTCCTTCTTTGTGATGGTACAGGAAGGTGGTGTTAATTTGCTTACTATTATTAAAGGTACGGGCAAATATCGTCGTTCAAGGATGATTAATTTTGTAACAGACTTTGTGCCACCAAGCATGTCAGAATTCAAATACGGATATGATGAACTAGTTGGGTAATTCCTTGGAGCAATTTGGTACATAGTTTCTTAACTGTTACTTATTAATGAGTACTTCTGAATAACTTAATCTACCATACTTTTCTAAAGTATATGACTAAATTTAAAATGAGACCATGGAGACTTGATCCTGGTCAAGCTAGAGCCTCTCTCTCTTTGTATCTGATCTATCAGTTTTCAACAATGTGCATCAAGCATATTCTTTGTAAGAACTTTCTATTTCTTTATCCTTTCTCATTTTGTTTTCTAAATCTTTGTTCTGGCAACTTCCTCTTCCACAAAAACTGATTGCTTTGAGAAAGCCAATTGGGATCTCAAGTTGGTCTTGGTTGGTTTCTCACATCTTCCAAGCATGTTATGTTTTGTAACTAAGGTAGAGCCTCAAAGATATGGATATCATTGTTCTCTCTCCCATTCCTTCTTCCTCTTTTCTCGTGATTTCTTCCTGTTAAAAGTTTTCATTTAACATTAAGACATAATAGCCGAAATCTATTGATGTTGAATGAATTCATTTCATTGCTACAGATAAAACTATGGAACCAAAAGGCAAATCCTCATAAAGTTATTAGAAATCATATTTTATGTTAAAGTCAATTGATCATGATATGGTACGAGGATTGGGGTGTTTCCTTTGGGTTATACCCCAGCTTGATGCTCCCAGCCTAGGCATTGGCTACATGCCAGCCTAAACAGCTACTCTAAGTTGCATCCCAGCACATATATTTGTCTATCTAAGGATCAAAATTATATCACAATTGCTTTAATTTCAGGTTGTTAAGCTTTGCTACTGGTTCTGCCATGTTCTCAACTTTGGATGACGGGAAGATAGTGAAAGGTCTTCATGGGGTTCCAAATGAAGGTCCTGTCTTATTTGTTGGCAACCACATGTTGATTGGACTTGAAGCTTGTTCCCTTGTCTTAGAGCTCTTGAGAGAGAGAAATATCATGGTTCGTGGTGTAGCGCATCCAGTTGTACTAAGAGAAAGGGAGTGGGTTTCATCTCCTGAATTTTCTTTTAGTGATTGGATGAAAGTAATGGGTGCAGTACCTGTCACAGCCAGCAATCTTTTCAAATTGCTGTCAACAAAATCTCATGTGCTTCTTTATCCTGGAGGTGCTCGGGAATCCCTTCATCACAGGGTAAGCTTGTGTCAATTCCAACAAATTTATTACTTATTTTGTGAGCTGAAAATCATATCGTTTTCACGCGTTGTTTTCCTTATCATCAAAGTACCTGCTTTGTTTCATTGTTGCAAATGAGATGCTAGCAGGAGATATAGTGTAAAACTTTTGGACACTTTTTTTTATTCAGTGTTATTCTGCTGCCATGGGTGGTTGACTAATGTTGAGCACTTTGTACATGTAGAGTGGCTTTTTTTTTTCCTTGCCATAATCTTAATGGCTGACACCTCACCACCATTATTGTTAACCTGCAGGACTGCATAGACCACCTTGTTTTTGCCACCAGCAAAAGCACCATTTTCTTCTCCCAGCTGAAACTTTATTATAACAATAGCTTCATCTTCATGTTGTATCTATTACCATCACACACTATGTTTCTTCTAAACTTATTATTATGCCACCACCATTTCTTATATATTAAATGGTTTTTTGGTTATTGCGTAACTGAAACAATAAGAAGTGGAATTCAAGTTTCTGTGGTTATTAGTTTATAAACTGTACAAATTGTAAGATTTCAAAAACTTTTGGAACTAGGATTTGTAGCTTCCGTGTTAGAAATTGTGGAAAATATCATGGTACAGTAGCTGATGAGAGCTTAGACCCCTGATCTTGCTATGCGGCTTCTGTTGTAATCTGACTTTTAGCATCTCTTGGAGAGATTCTTTTTAGGCCACTATCTGGCTGCCAACCTTTTTTTTTATGCTTTTTGGGAGGATTTTTTTGAGAATGGGCAGTGGCATGTTCTTTTGCTTTCATACAAGCAGTTGTAGGTGGCATGGGGCATATGCATAGGAAATTTAACACGAGCAAGTTTCAAAATTATAGAAATTCTGTTTCCTGAGATTCCCCTGCAACAGCATATTTTTGTATGGATGAAATTGTTTTGTGGCAGGCAAGAAGGGTGGTTAAAGAAGTACAAATTAATCCTTATAGTAAAAAACTTTCACTTATGCCGTTGAAGCAGGAAGGTTTTCTCATGCTCACCAGTCACCCGTAGAAATTGAATTGCACTGGATAGCTGTCCAAGCGCAAATCTTTCCCTTGTCTAATTCTTTTCTTCTTCTTCTTCTTGTTTTTTTTTTGTGTGTGTGTGAGTATGCATTCACTTTTCCACAGTTATATCCTTCAAATTCAATTGCATGTTCATGTATATATGCCATTGATACTGCATACAAACTGCTAGGCCATTGGCTCCATCTTTACTAATTAATAAAGAAAATTTTAGGTAAGATGAAGGTGTTTACCATGAAACAGGAGTCACTCTGCTGTGAAGTATTTTACTCTAACCTTTTTCTTGAGATTTATGAATGTGTTATTTCTTGCATTTTATTTGTCTGAAGCTTGGTTCTGTTCAATCACGAAGCTTTTGCAATTTACAGGGTGAAGAATATAGGCTATTTTGGCCTGATCAACAAGAATTTGTGAGAATGGCAGCAAGGTTTGGGGCTACAATTGTACCATTTGGAACTGTAGGAGAAGATGATATAGCAGAGGTAAGACTGTCTTTTTTTTCTGCCACATATCTCTTATATTTTTGTTGTGGATCCTCAGTTTGTTCATACATTCTTTGTATTTTTCTGTGTTATTTCCACAATATTTGTTTACCTAAAGGGCTTCGGAAAAAATAGAAAAAACTGGCCATGGCTTGATGTAGCTATGTGTTGTATGTGCTCATAGCAGATTTATGGATGAACCAGACATTCTCTGGCAGAAATTTGAAAAACAAATCTGTGGATATATCATTTTCTGGGTTACTTATTATGCAAGTTATGCAATGTACAAGTCCCATACTCCGGTTGAGATGTGCATTTCTGTACTTCTCACTTTCTTTTTTGCTTCTCTCCTTTTATGAACTGAAGATTGCAATCAAATTTACCTCTTATTTTATTTTTTAAGTTCTTTTGCTTTGGATTTTGCAGCTTGTACTTGATTACAACGATTTAATGAAAATCCCAGTGCTTAATGACTACATCAGAAACGCTACTAGTAGCTCTATTAGAATAAGGTGATTTACTCTCCCTGCAATGCTATGTACTCGTTGAATGGTTGTAGAGATCATTGCTAACATAAAATACGAGAGCTACCTTTTGATACATTTATGTTTAGAGAACTTCATGCATGCTTTCAGGGATAGGAGTAAAGGGGAGGTTGCCAACCAAGAACTATATCTCCCAGGTCTCCTGCCAAAGCTACCGGGCCGATTTTATTTTCTGTTCGGAAAGCCTATAGCTACCAGGGGCCGAAAGGAAGAGATAGTTGAAGACAGAGAAAATGCTAAACAATTATACCTGCACATAAAATCTGAAGTTGAAGGTTGCATTGCTTATCTGCTGAAGAAACGAGAGGAGGATCCTTACAGGAATATTGTTGACAGAACAGTGTATCATGCTTTACATTCTCCTTTGCATGAAGTTCCAGCGTTTGACCCTTGAAAAATGGCCAGTCTCGCAGCAGCCTTCCCTCGATTTGAACCGAAATGATAATAAACTTGTTTTTTTCTCCTTTGATTACACAGGAGACGAGCTCAGCTCGTTGCTGCAAGGAACATCACTACACATTGTCTATATTTCGCCTTCCAGTAGTTGCAGCAGGTAATGGTAGGCTGGGCCGTATCCTGCGCCACTTCTCCGGAAGCGAAAAGGCCGAAAGATTTCGTGAACAAAAATGGAAGGCACGTTGCCTGTGTTTTCACTCTATCTTCCTTCCGATGGCTGTAACCTTGTAGCCGGAAAGCTTGCCTTCCTTTTCAGTTATCTTCCTTCCGATGGCTGCCACCTTGTAGCCGAAAGTACTATCGCTTTCAACAACCATCATCATGTACTATCTAGTGACTAGTAAGCCTGATTACCTTCTGAAAAATGACTTTAGGCTTTAACCTTACCTTCTTTTTCCCTGGCCAAAAAAAATTTTGAATATAAAAAATGTTTTAAGCTGGAAAAAACTGTTGTCATTGTTGTTAAATTTAGTCTAGAAGCTAACTTTTAAGTCTTGCAATCCAATTTTCTTGCTTTTTTTTATCCAATTTTAAAATAAATTATATAAGAGTTGTTTTAATATAATCTAGTTAAGCAGCTTGACGGGTTTACAAATAATCCAAATAGTTTGTTTTTTAAAAATTTTAAAAATAATATTTTTTTTTAATATTGAGATGGTAATATTAGATCGATTTAGTTTTAACCTGCTAAATTCATGATTGTTTCATGGGTTTATTTGGATTTAATAATTATATATATTTTTTATTTTTTTTTTCTTTGATATGATCCATTTGCTATTTTTTACTTAATTAAATGATAGTAAAAAGGATGCTCATATAAAATTGAGAACCAACTATATAATATGATATTTGTTTGAAATTATGATTTATAGAAAGCAAATATAAATAAATTATGATTAAATGATAAAATAAAAAAAATAAAAAAAAATAAATTAAAAGAAAGAAAAAAAAAAATGAAGAGGACATGCTTGCACTATTTATATGATCCGTAAAAACTTTTAATGTTGTTAGTAATTAAATTTAGTGATTTCTGTAAAATCTTTTAATGTTGTTAGTAATTAAATTTAGCTAGTAGAGTCAACAATCCATTGACTTAGATCTTATCTATATATCTATATCTATGAAAAAATGAATATGAAGATGTTAGAATATTAATTTGGTCATATCCAGGTGATTTAGCTAGATTAGCTCAAATCCAGGTAAGACCTGGCATGATTAACTTCCTTGAGTTTTTCTTTAAAATTTTTATCTAAGACAATATTAATCTTATTAAAAAAAAATATTAAATAATATTAATTTGATGATTGATTCAAGTTAATTCAATTGTCAAGAAACCCAAGCTTTTACATTAGCTTAGACCGTAACTGAATGAAAAATACCCATTAAAATCATAAAAAACAGTTTTCATTTCCTTTTGAGAGCTTGTCCTAATTTTATTTTATTTTTTTTTGTTAAAAATTAAATATTTTAGTATAGTTTAGATTGTTTTGATATGATAATTTTAAAAAAATAAAAAATATTATTTTAATATAAAATATCTTAAAAACAACCATAATCATAATCAAAATTTTAATTAGAAGACGCTCAATCATTGCATATTTACAGTGTAGTGATTTGTTTTTAACTGAAATTAGTGATATTTACAGTGTAGTATCATCTAACGTAGAATCATTCATCATAATTCTGGATTTTTTAACACAAAAAAAATAATACGAGAATAACAATTTTAACATAGAAGTTATTAGAAATAGATGCTTTAAAATTATATTTGCTATTTTTAAAATATCTAAATCCAATTAATTACCTTTTAAATATGCCTTTAGAGGGCAGGAACCAAACACTTAACACATCAACCAGCATTATTAATGGAACAAAACCATAGCCCCACGTTGTCAAAAGTATCTCTATCTTTAACTGGATTTGCGGTCAGCATTGCACGTCAAGACAGTGAGCCAGGCCAGACCATGACCAGAGAATGGTTGTTCTGAAAATGTGAAGGTGGTCTGGTCTGTACAGAAATCAGAAAGGAATACCACTCAAATATGCTAAGACATTTATCGTCTTTCGTAAAGGCGGGTATTTGTCTGTCATGAGACAGTGAACTGGAAAGGAATGTACATGTTCTACCAGTCATTTTGCTTTCTGGGTGTTTCTTTTTGGTTCACACATATGTGGAGTATTTGCGCGCGCGCGTGTTTAAACATCTAATTCCAAATACGGTGTAATTGTTTCTCTATTACTGCCTGGTACTTGAAAAAAGGTTTCATGCTGCTCTTCATTTGAACTAAAAAAGGTCTAATAGTTCATGTAAAGGGTGTCCCTTGTTTCTGCTTGAGTGTTTAGAGAGCAGTGTTGAGTTTTTTCTGTTACTGAATGGTACTTGATGAGAGTTCCAAGTTGTTAAGGTGGTGGATTTTGAGAGGGAGTTCATAATTTTATGCAATAGTTGTGTTTAATTGAAGCTGGTACTTGAAAAGGGCACCGGAAAGTTGCTTGAATACCTTTAAGCTGTTCTTTGGAATTTGTAGAAGTGTCTTAACTCTTACTGTCTTCCATCGCTTATACAAGCCATGCCGGCAGTCGTTAATTCCCTGGTATTGCCTTATTTTGTGACGAATTCAGAGGCTAAGCTTAGGTCTCGAGTGAGAGTTCAAAGTTTAGGCAGTGGCAGGGAGTCAAAAATATTGTCTTCTGATTCAATTCCGGTGAAAGGAGCTTCCATTGAAGAGAAAGAAAAGAAAGGGGATTTGGTTGATGGTTTCGTGAGGAAGATTGAGAAGAGTGATGAGGGTCTGATTGATGGAGGGAATGGAAGGTTAAAATATACTAGTGTTGAGAAAAAGAGGGTGAAAGATGTTATTTCAAATGACTTGGAAGTTTTGTGGGATGATGGTTACGGGACCAAGACCGTGAGAGATTATCTTGAAGGAGCCAAGGAGATTATCAGGCCTGATGGTGGGCCACCGAGGTGGTTTTGCCCTGTCGAGTGTGGGCAGCCTCTAAAAGATTCTCCGATTCTTCTCTTTTTCCCTGGTAATTGTTGATCATTGTGATAAATTCTAGGTTGAAATTTAACTCTGCTAAAAGGTTTGCAGATGGAGAACACATTAACAGAGGAGTGATTTTCTGGTCTCAAATGATTGTGTTCTCTCTTTAGTGTTTGATTTAACATATTGTCGTTTCCTCTTTTGGCTGCATCAACTGAGGACATTATTAGAATGCTGAAGTTGTTTTCTTGTATATGCAGGGATGGATGGTGTTGGCTTGGGCCTTACTTTGCACCATAAAGCTCTTGGGAAGTAAGTTCTGTTTTTTCTACTTTCATAACAACTACGTCAACTGTCATTTCTTTTTCCTTTTACATTCGGGGAAATCATCTTCTCAAATTATTCATTGAAATGATGACAGAAAATGTTTGCCTAGATAAAATTGGTGGTCACTGCCCTAAAAGTTTTTAGTTCCGGTCTGAACATGGTTTTTTAAACATCCTTTTATTGTTATTGGAATATTTTCCACCGTAAACTCATTTTAAGAGGGCATAGTTTCTGCTTATCCGTCCTCTGCTCAGAGGCTGTATGAACTGCTTTAGATATGTTGCATTCAGCCTTAAAATAAAGCCAATAAGAGAAACGTATGCTCTCGTGCATGTGTGATTCGAATTGACAAAAGATCTATGTATACGTGTTTGTCTTCCCTCTGGATGTCCTTGTTTTTATTCTCATTTATGACATGCGTTATTCATGTCTGAACTCGGCTACTGTGCAGATGCTGTCTTTTGATTTTCGATTCCATGTAATTAATAAACACCAACTTTTCAATTCTTTGTTCTACCCGATGCTCAACATGATGCTTAGACTTCATGTTTTGTTCTGTTTGCCACTGCTAAATAAATGACTTAATAACTTAAAGTTCTGTCCAATTTCAGGGTGTTTGAGGTTAGGTGCCTTCACATTCCAGTGTATGATCGAACACCATTCGAAGGTCTTAACCTCTCCGAGCCTCTAAATTCATCAGGCTGTACTTTTTTTAGTTATCTAGAATTTAATCAGAATTTGCTCAGCAAACATAAATCTCGAGTTATATTGTTCTTTATTATGATTTTCCACCTGAACTAATTGGTGAAACAAATAGCTATACTTGTAAACTGAAGTAATGATTTGTACCTTTTATAAATGCATATACCTATTTTGATGGTTTGCATGTTTTAATTTTTAAATGCTCACTTCTACGTATTATTTTCTCATTAAGGAATAGTTCCAGGGAATTAGGTTTCAGATAAGATGGTTGACTGGTTAGATTTTGTCTTGAGCCCATCAGTCTTCAGCAGGCTTCTTGTTGTTTTTTTTAGTGGATTCTCTTCTATTATGGGTTTTAATCGTTTGGCTATCAATTCATTTCCATTTTAGCTTTTATCTGAGATATCTGAAGCGATCATGTGGGAGTACAATTCTTGAAAATTTCATTTATAATTGTAAGATCTTATACTCGTTTGTAATTTAGATTTTCAATTGCATGTGTGGTTTTCATCCTCACACCTTTTGAGTTAGGGCTTGTAGTCTCCTTCAATCCATGTAACATTTTCGTATGCATCTGTAATTTGGATTTCTGTTGCATGAAGGTCTGGTGAAATTTGTTGAAAAAACAGTGAGGCTTGAGCATGCATCGTCTCCGAATAAGCCTATTTATCTAGTAGGGGATTCCTTTGGAGGTTGTCTTGCTCTTGCTGTTGCTGCTCGTAATCCTGAAATTGACCTTGTGTTGATACTAGCGAATCCAGGTCAGATTCCTGATACTATAGTAATTTGTTCACCCAAATTCTTGAAGTTTGCTGATGAAGGCTTCCTGTGGTAATCTGACATTTTAGCGTTTCGTTTTAGCCACATCATTTAACAGGTCACAGCTGCAACCATTGTTCCCTCTTTTGGAAGCTTTGCCTGATGAATTACATAATGCTGTCCCCTATCTTCTTAGCTTTGTTATGGGTATATTAATCCTTTCTTCTTAACGATAATTGTACATTTATTTACTTCGTTACAAAATCAGATTTGGTTGTTACTACTTAAACATGTACTCCATGTGTTTTGTCCCTGGCATGTTAAATTCCCTACTTGAATTTCTTAAATGAAGAGTTGTGATGATTTTCTCAGTTCTACCACCATGAATAATATTGCATGAATCCCTTTGCTATCTCTTTTTATGAAAGAGATCACATAACGTTGCCTCTTTTTTTTGGTTGATAATTGCCAAGTGACTAAATTTCATTTTCTTCTTCTAAGGGAGGATCAGGACTTAAGAAAACCCTACTGGTTTCTGCTTCCTCTAGACCTCTAGGAAAAGCATGAAAAGAAGCGTTAATACGCATCTTGTTGTATTTTATTGATGTACCTGAACAAGTACTGTTTGATCCTCAGGAAGGTAAACCACAGGGAAGGTGGAGATGTAGCTCTCTTTTCTCAACCCTTGATTGCAGGGCAGCTGCTGCCTTCCTCTGCAATATGATTTTTAGACTAGGTTCATGGTAAAGCTTTAGGATTAGTCAAAGATCTCTGAAAGTGTTGCATCAGAACCTGGGGATAGGTGACTTTTGTCCCATTAAAGATGTGGAATTGTGTCCACTGAACTGCAAACATTTAATCTCTGTACCCTTCTTCTGAATCATTAAATTTGAGCTCTTATGTATGGCCTGACATCCTGATAGTTAGAGAATGAAAGAGGGAATAGCATTTTATGATCATTTTCCATTTCACTTGTTTTCATTGCTTCCTTGGCTCCTAAATATTCTCTTTGTATCGATCTTTAAATGCCTCGCCATCAGTGATTTTTTTTTTCTTGGCTGTTGAGATTCTTTTAAGCTTTGATTATCACTGTTAAGTTGCACTTTTACAATTCCAAATTGTTTTGTTACTGCTAATTTTTCTTTTCATGACACCAGGTAATCCAGTTAAGATGGCAATGGTCAATATCGAATCTAAGCTTCCTCCTGGATTACAAATTGAACAGTTGTCTAACAATCTTACTGCCATGCTACCCAGCCTTTCTGTAAGATGATAAGAAACAAAACTCACTAATTTGATTTTTTGACCTGACTGGCTCAATATGATTGTCGACTAAGAAATAGCCAAAGGGGGGATATAGAGGTTTTGAGGACACTTCAATATAATTTAATATTTTTAGTTTTCCAAGAGCATCGTGAAGATCTTAAGCTTTCATGTATATATGTAATGTCAATCATAGAAATGCTATCTGATATACAAAATTTAAGATAGGTTTGCCATGATCTGCTGTGAGGCCATGTCTAATCAATGTATCACAATATGCATTCTGAAATTGTTCTAAGATATAATTTGCTGCATGTGCTTTGTTCTTTCACTTTAATCTTTATTATGACCCCATGTATTATCACTCTACCATAAAGGTCTTGTACACAGGATCTAACAACCACAAACTAATTATTCTCAAGGTTTCAATGATCCAATGCTGTTACTTAATTGACCCAAGTTGATTTGAACAAATGATGCTACCTTGCACACGTACACACGACTGACAAAGCCAATAGGTTGTGGGTGGGTCTTCTTTTTTATATGGTCAGAAACTTTATTTGGTTGATATGAAATAAATCAGTTCTTTTTATGGATTCAGCTTGTTGTCTAACTATTCTGTTTTCCTTGTTCTGTGATGATAACATGTCCATTTCAGGGTTTAGCTGATATCATTCCAAAGGACACTCTTCTGTGGAAATTGAAACTGCTTAAATCAGCTGCTGCCTATGCTAATTCGCGGCTTCATTCTGTAAAAGCTGAAGTGCTAGTGCTCTCTAGGTGTTTAGTCTTCCAAAATTTGATCTTTTTGCAAGTACCAAAACATAATTTTATTGCTTCTCTTTGGTTATCTGCCTAGTGTTTTTTGTTTGCTCGTCTCTTTTATAACATGATTTTATCACTAATCATGCTCTGCACCTCAAATTACTTTGCTACATTATGCGTCTACGATTTCCATGTAGAAGTGAGTATTCTAGATCCTAAACTTAACTGTCATTAATCAATTATGGCATGGAGCCCCAAGAGTAATCCTATTGCTATTATAAAAGTTAAGCAAAGCAAAAGGGAATCTATCATGCCACATGAATTTCCCACCGTTGTGGTTATCCCTCTCTTTCTATCATTTTAGGTTGCCTATTTGCTGATACAGTACTATTATTAAAATACTCCTTGAAACTGTCTTTCCTAGGCCTCAATGAATCTGACGGCTTCTTCACACCTCTACTGGCTCTATACTTGCATGATTTGGTTGCTATTATGATGAGATGGGTTTGTTTCCTTCCTAGCCTTTTCTGATTAGAGAATGCACTTTGCAAACTTAAACAGCATGAATTTGATTAAATTAAATCCATATACGCGATTATAATTGTTGTAGCATACCTGTATGCTGTAACTTGCAATGAATTATCTAATTTTTATGCTAGGATCCTGTATGCAGTTGTAGTAGGAAAGTGCTGCTTCACTGATCTAAATTTTCTTCTCTTGTTGTATTTTCCTTGAAATGTCATAGGCAATAGTTTTTAATCTACAAATTTTAAGGAAAGTTAATGTCTGTTCTATTTTTTTCCTCCCTTTTGTAGTGGAAAAGATCAAATGCTTCCTAGCGGTGATGAATCACAGCGTCTGAAAAGTTCCTTGAAGAATTGTACTGTTCGTCATTTCAAGGAGAATGGGCACACCATTTTATTGGTACGTGAGGAAAAGTGGTTATATTAGTATTTGTGTTTGAATAATGCAGTAGTGTGTATAGATGTTGTAATGCTGCTCCTTGACTCTTATATTGAACGGGTTTTCCAACTGTATTAGCACTTGAACATCTTATTTTCAGGATGGTCTCCGTCCATCATTCATTTATATTCTGGCCATCACTATTTCTCAACTCCTCTTACACCACAATTTAGTGAGACTTTCCCACATCCATAATGAATTGAATGCTTTTCTTATACTGTCTTTATCTCTATTATGTTCACGGGAAACGCCTTTATGCTCCTCTGTATCTTGTTAATGAATCATATGTTATTCAAATAATGTTGTTGTATTCATACCCTTTGCATTTGATATTCTTGGTAATGAATGCTGCTGCTCTTTAATTTTATTTACCTTGACAAGATGGGGTAATGATCGGTTTTCTCCTTTTCTTCTTCCTTCTTTCCCCCCTCTCTCTGATGGTACAGGAAGATGGTGTTAATTTGCTTACTATTATTAAAGGTACTAGCAAATACCGTCGCTCAAGGAGGCTTGATTTTGTCTCAAACTATGTGCCACCTAGCATGTCGGAATTCGAACGTGGATTTGAAAAAATTGGGTAATTCAGCAAATAAACTTGCTGCATGTATTTCTTAATGGAACACTTCTGAAAATGCAACTTGATCCACCTTATTTAGATCACAGATTAGGACTTCAGTTTGTGGTTAAATTTAAAGTGAGACCCTGGTGACTTGATCCTGATCAAGCCTGAGGATCTATCTGCATCCCTCTATAAAATTTTGTCCATTTCTTTCGCCCTTACTCATTTGATATTGTCTACTATTGGTTCTTATAACTTCTGCAAAGATACAATTCCTTTGAGAAAGTTAGTGATTGGAAAGTTGGTATTGGTTGATTTCTCCCATATTAGGAGCAAGTTATATTCTGCTTGAAAGGTTGTTGGTAAAGGATCTAGCGTGTATGACATGTAGTATGGCTGTCTGTCCCTTCTCTCAATCTTTCTTGGTAAAAAAGTTGTCATTTGATGTCAATGCATAGTTGCAGAAAGTTGTTAACGTTGAATAATTTTACTTTGTCAACCTGAACCTAAGCTTATATATAATCACATGAATTTCAGACTGTTGCAAACTGCCTCTAGTGCTGCTATGTTCTCAACTCTGGACGATGGAAATATTGTAAGAGGTCTTGGCGGGGTTCCAAATGAAGGTCCTGTCTTATTGGTTGGTTACCACATGTTGTTGGGACTTGAACTCTCTTCCCTTGTTGAAGCATTCTTAAGAGAGAAGAACATCATGGTTCGTGGTATGGCGCATCCAATGCTATTTACCCGGCTAGAGCTTTCATCTACAGAATTTTCAATAACTGATTGGATGAAAGTAATGGGAGCGGTACCTGTCACAGCAACCAATATTTACAAATTGCTGTCAACAAATTCACATGTGCTTCTATATCCTGGAGGCGTACGTGAGGCCTTTCATTACAGGGTATGCCAAGTTCCCTTGTTAATTTCTAGTTTTTCAGTAAGGTTAAAATCGTTTCATTGTTTCTATCATCAAATATCTGCTTTGTTTCATTGTTCCAGATGATAGGTGAGTGCAGGGTGAACATTCTGGAAATCATTTTTTTAATATTCACGACGCCCTTGTAACTTTGTATCCATGGTGGTAGACTAGTAATTTGGCACTTTGTAGATGTAAGTGGTTTGTTTCTCTTGCCATGATCTGCATGCTGACATCTCAGTATCTCACTACCACTGTCACCTCCAGAACCAAAACTGCGAAGACCACCTTAATTTCCTCTAGCAAATATGCCTTCCAATTGTTGTCTCTACCAAAAGTTTTATTATTTCAAGAGTTGCTTCATATGAGGGCAATGTTTTCTTCATTATCACACTGCTGCTAGCATTACCAATCTCATTTCATTCCTTACAAATCATCATGAACTTTCTCCAGCTGTCAAGATTATTTTTTTGAGCAACTAAACTAATAAGAAATAAAATTGAAGTTTATGTGATTATTAGTTCTTAGATTGCAACTAAACTAATAAGAAATAAAATATTGAAACTCTTAGATGTAAGATTTGATCATTCCAATGGCTTCCATGTTATATAGCAACTTGAACCTTTTGTGGTTCGCAACAGAGCACATGCTCCTGATCTTGGCAAAGATGTATATGTTGCAGTCGAAGTTTCAGCATCTTATGAAGAGGCTTTATTAAGTTACTCTAGGTTGCAGCCGATTGTTATATGGTTTCACTGCTGCTCAGATGGATAGCTCAAGTCATTTCTTATCTGTTGTTTTCCATTGATTGATTCAAGCAGTTGCAAGTGGGATGCAGCATATACATGGCGCCAGACAATTAAAAATATATGTTGCTGAAATTTCCAGCCAGGAAGATTGTTTTGTAAAGACTAGATTGTTAATAGTACCGACAATTAAAGAAAGCTCAATTGCAAATCAAACCTTTTGATGTTGGACTTATTTACTTATCCCTCGATTGAACTTTGGACTTGAATTGTTGAAGTTGAAAGGTTTAACTGTGTTTCACCAGCTTGTTGGTGAGCAGTCACGATTGCAGCATCTTTTTTCCAATTTTGATAGTGGATATATGTGATTTACAGGGTGAAGAATACAAGCTGATTTGGCCTAAACAACAAGAATTTATAAGAATGGCAGCTAGGTTTGGAGCCACTATTGTACCGTTTGGGGCTGTTGGGGAAGATGATATAGCAGAGGTAAGCATGCGCCATTTTTTGTCCATAAATTTCGTAGCTTTAAGTTCTAAAACCGATGGTTAAGCATTTACTGTCATTTGTATTTGAATTGGTATTGCTTCCAATATATGCATTGCGTTCTTTTTCCAGCTGTTTTTAAATTTTTTCAGATTATTTCTTATCCTCAATAAAAAAATTTATTTTAAAATTTCCTAGAATGATAAGAAGAAATAGTTGGTTTAACAGTACCTTTATTATGATATCAACACATTCAGGATAATTTGCACTCAACAGGCAGCTTTCACAATATGTCGTCTGAGCCTAAGTATTCACTGATGGCATCAGATAGAGTGTCAAACTACTACATTGTATCCAGTAGGTTTTGTATGGGAACAAATCTGGTAGTTTTGCCTTCACGTTATTCTTTAATCATGCTAGTTGTGCTTGCAGAACCAGGAAATCTCAAATCTCAATAATGCTTATCATTCAATGTTTTTGCTCCTCTTTAAAGAATTCCCTGACTGCCTATCTAGGACAAAAGAAAAAAAGAAAAGAAAAAAAAAGCGTGCAATTATACTTATCCTATATTATTGTATTCTTTTTAAAGTTCTCTGTTCGGTTGTTGCAGTTGGTTCTTGATTACAATGACTTGATGAAAATTCCAGTGGTTAATGGCTACGTCAGAGACGCTACTAGTAAATCTATAAAAATAAGGTGATTACTATTCAAGCAATGATATTTGCACTTGCTAGCTACATATATAGTTGTAAAAGACATGTTAACATAAGATGATAGCTCCCTTTTTATACATTTGTGTGACAAATTATATGGTGCGTTCACAGAGACGAGAATCAAGGGGAGGTGGCAAACCAAGCATTCTACATCCCAGGTCTTTTGCCAAAGGTGCCTGGCCGTTTTTATTTTCTGTTCGGAAAGCCTATAGAAACGAAGGGAAAGGGGGAGATACTTGAAGACAGAGAAAAGGCAAACCAGCTATACCTGCACGTAAAATCTGAAGTCGAAAGTTGTCTTGCTTATCTGTTGAAGAAGCGAGAGGATGATCCTTATAGAAGTATTATTGACAGAACAGTGTATCGTGCATTACGTTCTCCTTCAAATGAAGTCCCAGCATTTGACCCTTAAAAATTGATTACAGCAAGCAATTCTGGGTCTTGGAGACTTCCACAAATTAATTGAAAAGTTATGTATACTTTCCTAAGCATCTATAAACAATCTTCCAATGAATATATGCTATTTATTTTCTTTACTTATCTCTATATGCTATCTATTTGTCATGCTGTGTTCATTGTATTCAACAAATGCTAGAAAGCAAGGTAAGGCAAGTTTCTTACAAGAATTCTTCAAGCTCTAAGATCATGAAATTTGAAGGGGATTGCATGATCAATATGAACCAAGGTGTTATCAAGGGTGGGAGATGATTTACAAGGTATGATTGATGTCATTTCTCTGCTCAATGGCTTCCCGAGGTCCAGTGTTTGGTTCATGAATTTGTTCTGTTTCCTTTAGAATGTTGATTTGTTATGAGTTTGAATAATTCTTTTGTCATCAGCGCGGCTTGATAATGCTGAATTGCAGATATTTTTGTTCCAGGTGATGAGCTAGATCACTGAGGTGGGGGAAGCAACACTAACAGCAGAACTAAACCTTCATTTCAGCATCTTTTTCACATAATTAACAAGGTATAAGCTTTTTAATGTTCTTGTTCATGTGGAACACCAATGGATGAAATTCTCAGCTTTGGTAAACCTACTGGCCATTTTTAACGCTTCTTTGCTCTGTTGAAAGAGCTATCGAACTCACAAATGTAAGAAATGCAAATGTTTCCTTTCCTTGATCATCAAAGGCTGAAGAGCTATGTACTACAGTTTGAAAGCAATTTTGTATTAAAAACCCTTACGACTTTTCTTTCCTTTTACATGTGCCTGGAGTATTTTGGATGGAGAAAAAGCAATCAAATTGTTAATTTACATTTTACTATAATGCTCATGCATTTTCAAACGCTCATAATTTGGTTAGTACCAAAACCATTGTTTAATGTATCTTTAAATGTTATTTCAAGTACTCCATTCTCATTTTGATTCTTCCATCTCCATTCCGGACTTTTATCAGAAGCACCTAAGTTTTCTGCGTTTAAAATTATAAAATGGAGGACCCATTTGTCTTCAAACATCACTATCCGGAGGCCAATCAATGCTTTCTTCCAATCAGTTCAATTCAAGCTTGAAGGAACTAGACTGCCGAGGAAGCTTTTCATCATACAGATCGACTAGATTTTGTGAGACTAGTAATTTAAGTAAAATATTAAACTTCAGATTTTACATGCAAGTACAATAGGTTTTCATTTTCTCTGTCTTCCAGCTTCTCTTTCATTCCCTTTGTTTTTATGGGTTTCCCAAACAGATAATAAAAGCGGCCAGGTAGCTTAGGTAAAATCCCTGGGATTGTAATGTTTTGAAATAAATGAGTTAGAAAATACAATAAAGCCCTTGAAGGCTGAAAAGTTGGAGTAAATGAATAAGGGGTATAGTGATAATTCAACA
Source organism: Populus alba (assembly GCF_005239225.2). Taxonomy (NCBI): domain Eukaryota; kingdom Viridiplantae; phylum Streptophyta; class Magnoliopsida; order Malpighiales; family Salicaceae; genus Populus; species Populus alba. The sequence goes on from NC_133288.1 coordinate 3,468,558, forward strand.
AAACTTGATAAATATAAATAGAAAATAAAAAGAAAAGAAAAGAGAGATCTGAAATTAAGAGAGCAAACCGGCAGGAGAGAAAGGGAGGAGGAGGAAGAAGAAGAGAAAATAGGGAAATTATAAGGGGAATACAAAGGAGTTGAAGGAAATAAGTTTAAAGGTAAGATTATGTATAAATATGTGTTAATTAAGCTTTAATTTCGGTTTTGATAAATGTTAGGGTTATGAAGTTTGTGTTTTGGGTTTGATTGATGATTTAATTTGAATATTATAGAGTTAATTGTTGTGGGTATTTGATTATTTGGATGATTTTGAGAGATTGAATTGAAAAATGATGATTTTGAGTTATATTTTTGTTTGAATGGTGAATTTGTGTTAGAAATTTGGAGAGAACAGTAGGTTTCTGTTAAAATTCTGGGTTGGAGGTTGAAGATGACCAAATTTTATTTTGGTCCTTGATTTATGAAAAATTTAGTTTAGTCCCTAAACTTTAGAAAAATTATGATTTGACCCTTAAATGTATTTTTAGATTCTGTACAGTGTTATTATGAGGTTAAGGATGATGAATCTCAGTTTGATAATTTATTTGGAATATTTCCAGTTTGGTCCCTCAATTTTAGGAATTTACATTTTAGTCCCTGAACTTTATGAAAATTACAATTAGGTCCTTGGTTCGTTCTATACAGAATTTAGGATGGTTTATGGGTGAAAATTTAGTATGGTTATGTATTTATAGTTTGGTTCTCTAATTTTGATAAAATTACGTTTTGGTCCCTGTTTTGAAAAATTGTCATTTTAGTCCATAAACTTAGGAGATTAAGCCTGGTTTTATTTTATGCTTTGGGATCTTTTTTTTTATTATTATTTTTTTAATATATTTCATATATTGTTGTAGGTTCTTCTAACGATCCTTAATAAAATTTTCAGGTATTTTATTTGATATTCTTTTTAGTCATCTTCAATCTCCAACCCAGAATTTTAACAGAAACCTACTGTTCTCTCCAAATTTCTAACACAAATTCACCATTCAAACAAAATCATAACTCAAAATGATCATCTCTCAATTCAATCTCTCAAAATTATCCAAATAATCAAATACCCACAACAATTAACTCTATAACATTCAAATTAAATCATCAATCAAACACAAAACACAAATTTCATAACCCTAACATTTATCAAAACCGAAATTAAAGCTTAATTAACACATATTTATACATAATCTTACCTTTAAACTTATTTTCTTCAACTCCTTTCTATTTTCCTTATAGTTTCTCTCCTGCCGGTTTGCTCTCTTAATTTCAGATCTCTCTGTCTCTTTTTTTCTTACTTTCTATTTATATTTATCAAGTTTTGTTGAATTACCACTATACCCCTTATTCATTTATTCCAACTTTTAAGCCTTGAAGGGCTTTATTGCATTTTCCAACTCATTTATTTCAAAACATTGCAAGGCCAAAATAACTTGTATGCTTCACCCTGAAAATTAAAGAGGCACGAGACTTGAGATATCACAAACATTTGGACAAAGCAATACTTGAAAAGACAAAAAAAAAAAAAAAAAAAAAAAAAATGTATGTGTGATGTCCCAGCACTGCAGCTAGGTTCAGAGTTGAGCAATTTCAGAGAGTTCTAAAGAGAAGTACGGCGGTGACAATGATGATAGAGGTGGTTTAGCTAGTGCCTTTGAAAGCAATCAGAGGTCTCTGCTGCGCTGGAGATAGCAGTGGTGACCAGGTCGCAGGCATGGTGATTTTGTCAAAGAAGCATTTACGGATTGACACTGCAACTATTTCAGACGATTCCCAAAACTGACACTACTACATTTCATGCTAAAATCCCATTTTGAGAAATGAAAAGAAGAAAGTATTTATCATATAAAAGAAAGAAAATTTTTAGATGTATGGTTTTTAGCTCCAAAAGAGAAGTTGGTGAAATGAAAACAAGGAACTCGACAATTGGCATACTTGTTATGCAGAGCCTCTCGTTGACCTCCAGGATAAAGAAGCACATGCGATTTACTTGAAAGCAATCTGAAAAGATTGCTTCCTGTGACAGGTAATTACAACCAATCACATACTGAAAATCCAGTAAATAAACCCTCCATGACCTCTGAAAATAGGAAAGGGTGCGCTATGCCACGAACCACAATATTCTTCTCTCTCATGAATTCTTCTACAAGAGAATAAATCTCAAATCCCATCAGCAGGTGGTAGCCAATAAACAAGACAGGACCTTCATCCGGAACTCCTGCAAGACCTCTCACTATCTTGCCATCGTCCAGAGTAGAGAACACAGCCGGGCAAGTACCAAAGCGAAACGGCCTAGAAATCATGTGATTCTAATATGATCAGCTTGATACACAGATAGTTAAGCTTTTAGGGAATGAGATGCAACATAAAAAAGTTAGTCAGGCTGGTTTACAGGAAGCCCAAACTGTCAGAATAGCCTAGGATTTAGACCGAGATCCTTCGTGGTCAGCTTAATTCATACAAATTTCTAAGTTATGAAACAACTGTTGTATATTTTCTTATTCGTCTACTGAGCACATGGTTTGTCAGCTTGCTGGAAGCCTGGAACTGCAAGAGATTTTTCTTTTATCATATTCTGTTCCTTAAATTTAACAAGCAAGAACAGAAAAAAGCAGCAAATTTATTCAGCATTAACACCTTTCTGATAGTAAAAATCAACGTGAAATGGAATTTCTAATGGAAAGGAATGTGAGATAAGAGAGAGTAGGAGAGACAATGTCACAATCAACCAGACACGCCAGGCTTACACCTGGGATGGGAGGGGTTAGAGATGGCCTAGTTGTTTCTCTCGTTGTGTAATCCCCACCAGCACAGAAAACAAGAAGGGATAAAGGATGGAGAAATGAAGAATGAACGGTGAGACTCATACAGAGAAAATGGCTAATAAATAGTCAGAAGATTGGCTGATTGGACTATGTATGAACAATGATGAATGCTCTGGCTTGATAAAACCATCTTCCTGCAAATGAAATACATAAAAGAAGTCATATGTCTGTCTCTCTATACTGGGAAATAAAGCTTCACTGCACTGAGCATCACAATGAACGAGTTATGGATGCACCAAATGTTTCACAAGATTGATCTCTTTTCAGAAAACCAAAGTCTAGGAGTTAACAGGAAGAAATGGTACAGGCTTTCGCTCCCAGAACCACCTCATCAAACCGAAGCATTGGATCTAGAATTCATGATAGATGGTAAACATTGTACAGAGTGTGGTCATCTAAAATGATGATCCATATGCTCAAACCAAAAATGATACCTATAGTGTTCATTCACAAGTAAGAAGTCATTCGAGATTTTTTGTGATCAGAAACCTGTTAATTTGAAAGAGCTCAAATGGTGTCTGCGAGAAGCATCAAAACGTCAAAGATACAGACATTCCTATACTGTTTCTCTGCTTATTTTAGACACAAGGATACACGACTCTTTTGAACCTACCATCAACATGGAATGCCCATTGTCCTTGAAGCAACGAACTTTGCAGTTCTTCAATGAACTTTTAAGACGGTAAGCTTCATCCCTACTAGGAAGCAAGTTATCATTTCCACTGCAATGCAAATACAGCATCAACTTCAACATCCATCCATATTAAACCAATGCAAGAGGGAATCACATATAGCATCTCAAAGTAAATCAGTCAGGAGAAGAAAATCTTGACTAAAGGAACGCTCCTTTCCTACAAGACATAAATCCATGATCCAAACACAGACATTTAGATAGTTTATTGAAAATCATAGATTCTCTACAGCAAATAATATCACATAGAAGAAGATCTTTCCAAATTACAGTGTCCAAATGTGCTACAGCAAATTTATAATTATTGTTCACTTCATAATTTATCGAGTATTCAATATCTAGGGGTTTAAAGGTATCTGGGGACATACATGTACAGAACCTGCACGAATTAACAAAGGCATGGGAAGGGGCAACTCTGTTAATATGTGTAGGTGCCTCGTGTAGATGTTTATGGGCTTAAGAATGCGTGTGAGAGAGAAAGAGAGAACTACAACAAAGAAAATAAATGCAGCATGCTTGATTCTCTTTTATATGCCAGGCTCTATATTCACAAAAACTGCAGGAAATTTTATTCTGAGACTCTATGCTTTCTAAAGGTCAAGTAAGGCTCAAATTACTATTTTCCCTTCTGAAACAGAAGTCACAAATACATAACATATTACAGATGTAGCATGATCAGTGATAAATCTTGATGCATAAACAAAAACAGCAGAGATTTTTCTTAAGGACCATTCAGATAACATAAGATGTGTGAACAATAAATGTACAAAGGAACCTCATTAACTGACCCGGCAAGTACTAGCGATTCAGCTCTTACAGCATGAAGACGGGAATTAGCATAAGCAGCGGCAGATTGAAGCAATTTCAATCTCCAAATAAGAGTCTCCTTTAGAATGATATCAGACAAAACCTGGATTGAACATTGTACACAATACTAAACGTTAATAAGGTTTACCGGCAAGCAGATCATTATGTCAGTTACTCCTTATGACAACAAGGCAGTTCGGTGGTTAACATAAGCAAAAAGGAATTCAATTCATTGTCATTATGTTTCCTTGTCGTGATTTTATAAATTGGCCCAAACAAGCTTGTCATAAATCAATCCAAGGTTATATGAGCTCAAATACTCAAGTCATTCCCACTATTACTATGAGCATAACTTCTATTGAGACTACCACTGGTCTTGGTTAGGATTTAGGAAGGAAAATAATGGCATTATACGAACACAAACACACACACAACAACCACCACAAAATAATATATATATATATAAAATATATATGGCATCAATCATGCCACAATTTGTGCTTCCACTTTGTATCAACTGGATGATGAGTTGTCCTACTTGTACAAAGTGGAAGTGGGGTATTTGCCATGGCAATATCCTCACAGAGGATCCCTTTAGGAATATCATTGATAGAACAATGTATCGTGCTTTCCATTCTCCTTCGCCTGAAGTCCCGGCATTCGACCCCTAGAAAATAGAAAGACAAGGCACGTGATAGTCTTAAAAATTTTATCACCATCTATGCTTTTAGCTGTTTACGTACAGAAAAAAAGTATGTGTGAAGCACATGGTGTTTTTTTTTTTTTTTGCATGTTCAGATAGTTGAGAAATAGCAAAGAGAGACATGCTTTGTGTAAGTTTGTTAGGCTGTAATGTAATGAAGAAAATGTCAATCAATTCTCTGTGATTGCGAATAATCTATGCTCCCTTACATTGTAAGAAACTTTACATCATGGTACAATTCACAGCCGGCCTGATATGAATAATTAAGATTATTCAGCAAATTAAGTTATAAATGAGAACTTTTATATGTTTAAAATATATTTTTATTAATTTTTATGTACTTCTAACAAGCAAGATCTTGGATAATTTTTATTTTGTGCTTGGAGTATTTTGTTAATTATATTTAATTTTCATTTTACATATATTTGAAGTTTTTTGTTAAATTGGGCCTTGAGTTATTGCCATGGCCCTTGTCTTAAGTCAATTTTGTGTTTTATAAGGGTGATTATTTTTTTTCGGTTAAGTTTTTAAAAAAAAAATAACCAAAATAATTTTTATTTAAAAAAAAAAAACTGAAACTAGTTTAAACTGTCGATTTCAGTTTGGTTCGGTTCAGTTTTTTAGGATAAAAAACCGGTTAAATCAGTTTGACTTGTTTTTTCTTAGCTTGGTTTTTTCTTTAGCTTTGTTTTTTTCTGGTTTGTTTTTCGGTTTGGGTTCGGTTTTTTCTAGTTCTTTCAATTTCGGTTTTAGGACTTATAAAACTGAAACCGAACCGAACCGAACCGAACCGGTTAGTTTTTTCACAATTTTAATCGGTTTAATCAGTTTTTTTTTCACGGTTCAGTTTTTTCAATTATTTTTTTTTGTTTTCTCAATTTAATAGGTTTTTTTTTTTTTACTCACTTCCCTAGTGTTCCATATCAATTTTATCTTCAAACATTTCATGTGATGATTGTGGTCCTCCATCAGTGTGTCGATAGTAATGTATGGAATGGAAACAATGACAAAGGGTTAAATATTAAATTCTTTGGTTGGTGCTTGCCTGCTTGGTTGTGGAACTAGTGGTTTTCATGTCTCTATTAGAACATTGAGCTTGATCCTATGTTTTTCCAGGAACTGAGGGTTTTACCAGGTATATCAAATTCTACGCATCATGTTTGCGCAGAAATGATGATAAATCTGAGCAGTGAGACACACTTGGTGCCACATAAAACTTATCAACACTCGTTCTTCTTTTCCCAGATAGAATGTACAGCAAGGGATCTGCGAAAGGGTATTGACAAGTTCAAGGCTGTCTTTCAGACGAACACGAAAATATCTATCACCTATGCTTTTTGATCCATTATACTTAACAAGTAAATTAACATATGCTACTGTAGAGCTGACTTTCTCTTTTGCTCCTACGTATTTGATTACGTTGCCCAAAGCTGCGGAGTCGGAATGAATCTCCTACTTTTCTTTGTCCCGTAGAAATTCAGAATTCTCCACAAGTTGGAGAAAATGAAGAAGACAACTTTGTTTGAAATGGAAACTAGAGCAGGACTTCAATGGCCTTGCAAGTAATGGAGGTCACAGTCCAGGAGAAGCCGGACATGACTCTTTAGACTTTTATTTAGCGGTTCAGGTGGAAAGGACTGATCGGATTTGGGAGGAGCGGTGTTCTTTTTTGCTCAGCGATTGACATTTTCATGGTGTACAATGATATGCCAGTGATTAGTAAAGGAAAATACTCTCAACAGAAGGTGCTCAGTGCAAGCAGATGGCCCTGAATTCTCTGTGAATTTCTCAGTTTCAATTTTGTGCATGTTGTGGATATTGCCATTTTAAAAGTAGAGTCTCGACTTCCAGGTCTCTGTGTCACCGAAGGCTATTCTTTTTCTATTTCTTGCTCGCTGGAAAAGCGATTCTCTCATCTTTTCTCTTTCTCCTTTGTTCTTGTTGGGGGGGGACACCATATATTCTGCAATCTTGTTCCTCAAGGATCACCCTTTTTTCAAAAACAAGTTTATCCAAGTGAAAGGATTGGAATTCACTGTTATGAAATGCTTAGAACATGGTTCCTTATCAAGTTTCCCGGTGGATTGAACTTCAAGGAAGTATCAAAGCGCAAAGCAAAAGGCAGCATAAGATCCTTTTATGCATCGTATAGCTGATCTGGCATCATTCATTTGAACAGGAGAGTCCAGATTTTCTATTTAAGAAAAGTTCTAACATCTTTCACAAGCAAGAAAAGAAATCCAAGTGCTAGAGTCCTACAAGGCAAGAAGTTCCTATACAAAGAGAGTGATGGCTAGGTATGGTCACGCGTATAGGGACTATTCCACCAACAGTACACCAAGCTCTGATGATTTTTGGAGCAAAAAAAGCCACGCTCCTGATCACGTGTGTCGACCGGTCATCATTGATGCTGAGGGGAGGAAAATGCCAATCATTTTCTATGGCGCTGATAAGAATGCAGATCACTATGTTACAGAAACTGAGACGATTTTTCAACAGCAAGTTCATTCACCTCTGGAGTCTGAGTACAGACATAGCACTCGCTTGACAGAGGATCCTTATGGAGCAGAGGATAAGCTCCGTAGACCTATGGCTTCAGTTAATATTCGCCCACAAAATGTTGAGGAATCCATCACCAAAGTGCAAACTGATGCTAGCCCACCCAAGATTGCCCCTTGGGATGCTTCATACTGGCGCCTAGCCCCTAAATCCACAGGCTATGAAGGCTACGATGAGAGCAACGTTTTCCACAACAAAGATTTGCTCAAGCCCGGTGGTAATGCGCCTCGAAATGAAAGCTATGATGATTATTACCGCAAACAAGGTAGCAACAAGGAACCGACCATGATCACTGGTGGTGGGTGGGCAAGGCCAGCTCATTCAACATCCACTGCAGAAGTTGCAAAACCTTCTGCCACCACCTCTCCTCCGCGATCCCGCTATAGACAACCAGCCTATACAGAAACTATGGACAGCAAGGAAGCTGCTAGGCGCTATGGAACCAGGCCATCCACAAGAGAAGATAGTTACACATCAACCATTGACAGCAGAGAGGCTGCAAGGAAATATAATGGCTCAGGAGTGTGAGTCCAGTCCCAGAATGATTAACTATGTCTATGTGCAATTACACAGGCCTTCCTGAGTCGAATTCACAAGTTTCTTGGGGCTTATTATCTACTCTACAAGTGTCTATTTTCCCTTTCATTTACCTATTATAACTATCTGGTGTTGCAGTTATGTTGTCCTAGACATATGTTTGATGTTTCCTATATTACTGCTTCAATAAGATTTCTCTGTAAGCAGTTGCAGAATTAATATAGAATTTCTTGTTTTATTTAAAGGGTCTATAGCCATGATTTTTCTGTCAAACATATAACAAAATAGCATCAAATTACTTTTTGCAGCTTTAAGTATTGTAGGAAAGAAATCAGGAGAGAACCAGCCTGGTTTCTTGCTTCAAGGGCAATCCACCCTGTTGCCAGGCGGGTAAAGGGTCTCAGACTTTGGTTAGGTGAGATCATAACTAGACAAGTATCTTTTGAAAAAGGAAATAGGTATATATTCTTTTCCTTCCTCGATCATCTTCTTCTTTCCACCTTTCACTGGTATTGACCTACAAGCAAACCTTATCCAATCTTTTGAACTCTTTATGTGATGAACTCTTCTTTTTTTGTCCAAGAAAAGTGCTATGAGGAATTAAGAAATCTTCAGCGTAGCACGGGGCAATACCTAATATGTGTGTGTGTTTTGCTACAATGGTATTGGGATAATTGCATCTTCAATGCCGTGAGCCTCTCATCTCTCATTGATAAAGGATTCTAAAAAATTATGCATCCACTTTAATTAGCTTATGACTATTCGTGCAGCCGTGTTGAGCCGTAGGGCTTTTTTATATTAAAAACGATATTTAGGGAACACAAACATGTTTTTTTTTTTTAAAAATATAACTCGAGTTATAGCTCATTTGGATAAAATAAATTGATTTTATTTTAATTAGATGATAAAAAAAAATATAAATCAATAAAAAAATGATAACAATGCTTGAAAAAAAAAAATTATAAATAGGGTCAAACGATATAACTCAATTATAAGTCAACCCAAATAACCGATCAAACTCAAATCTAGATCATGAGATTGACATAACCAAATAAAAAAAAAACATAAAAAATCACAAAGCTAAATAAAAAAAAATTCAACCCGCGTTAGCTTTTCAAACTCGTGCTTGGGGTATTAGACTAGAACCATCCTATCTAGAGAAAGAAAGAAAGAAAAACTAATTTCCAACCAATTAACTATTAAAATATTAATTTGAAAAAAGAATATCAATTACACAAAAAGAATCCAAAAATAAAGAATGAAAATTAAAAGAATGAAAATCAAATTCGAAATACATAATAAATGTTATTTTTTATTAAATGGTGAAATTAAAAAGAAAAATTAATTGAAAAAAAGGATAAAAAAAAAAATCAAATAAATGAGGATCAAAGTTTGAAATAAAAGACAAAAATAATTTTTTTATTAAATAATGAAATTGAAAAGAAAAATCAATTCAATAAAAGGCCTAAAAAATAATATAAAGAATGAGGATCAAATTGAAAAAAAAATAATATATAGTAAATTGGGATGGAATGATGAAATTAAAAAAAATATAACTTCCATAAAAAGATCAAAGAACAAAAAATAAAAATAAAAAAAAAAATAAGAACTGTAGTTTAAATATTAATAATAAAAATGATCTAGTTGTAATTTTATGGGAAGAAAAGAAAAGGAAAAGAAAAAAAAGCCTATTAGCTATAATTTTCTGTATTATTTCTAATAGCTAATTACATGGTTTTTTAATGTAAAAACAAAATTTATTATTATAATGTAGCAATACAGAGTGAAATGAACGTAAGTATACAATTATTTTTTTAATTTTAATTTTAATATAATCTAATCTATATTTCTTTTGCACCATGTTCTGTTTTTAAAGGAAATGTTAGATAGTGAAGTCATTAGCCATTGGGCTTCAAATAAAAGTAAATGGTCCCTTACCTAATGGGTTCCTTTCATAAATGGTTCTGGCAAAGCTGAACCCAAGAAGACAAGACACCCAGAATTGAGAAACAGATACGGAGTTGAGTGGAAAAGCTTTCATCTTCGGCTTCGAAGGAGGAGAGGAACAGTAAGAGCTACTGCTTCTTCTGATTCTGCTTCGAAGGGGTCTGGAAAAAAAGAGGAAATCTATACGGATGCATATAGCAAACAGAGACCCTCAACAAGATAAAAAGTAAGAATCCATAACTATCACAATAACAAGAGAACAAAATTCATTAATCTAAAACGATACTGTATCACAAAATAAATGGTGCTTACCTGCAGTTGTCCAGGCTCATTTTCTTCTTTGCTAGCATGTCCTTCAACCTTCCAGGAGTTGCAACTACAATGTGCACACCCTTTTTTACAACCTCCAACTGTGACCTCATATCTACTCCACCAATACATAGTAATGGCCTCAGTTCTTAATACCCAGCCTCTCTCATCGGAATCAAAAATTGTTCCACAACCTCATAAGTTTGTCTGGCAAGTTCTCTTGATGGGCAGACAATCAAACCAACAGGGCCTTCTCCAGGCATGATGGGCATCATAATCTCCTCTTGTAAAGCAATCATAATCAGTGGAAGCACAAAAACAAGAGTCTTCCCAGATCCTGTAAAGGCAATCCCAGTCATGTCCCTTCCTGTTAAGATAACAGGAAGACCTTGGACCTGAATAGGAGTAGGTTGCACGATCCCTTTGGCTTTTAGCATTTTCAAAATAGGCTCGGGAAACCTCACATCTTTAAAATTCTTAATCGGTGGAGAATTTTTTTCACCATCAACTATTATATGCCACTGTTTTCGAATTGCATCACATTCCTTGTGTGGACATTCTCCTGATTGGAAGCGGCGGCTTCCATCCTGTCAACAATGACTCCGTATATGTGATTCCCTTGGCCAATTCACGAACTGAAATGAGTGTTTTCTTATCAGATAGATGCTCTATCATTTCTTTTTCTTGTTGCACAATCTAACCCGTCTGACTAATTTCAGGTTGGTCACGTTTGAGCTGAGACGCTTTGACAAGGAGACTGGGTTTGGCTTCTGCAAGTTTAGATTTTTCAAGTTCATCCTCTAAAGCAAAGGAGTCCCCCCTTCTCTGAAGAATCATTTGAGCTGCCAATGCTCAACGCTTCACCACAGGAACATACTCCACATAGTTATCTCTTCCTCCATACTCTCTACGCTCATTCTTTTACCTGTACAGGTAGTATTCAATACATGAAGTGAGTGATTTACCATAGGCAAGTAAGAGACAAGAAGAAGCTGGGCATACCTATGATTTCTTCTCTTCCTTTTGATGAACAACAACCAGCAGCTTCTCAGTTGCTTCTCTCTCGCGTAGAATGAAACGGCGGAGTAACAAAGTGTGTGTAGGATATGTTTGGTATTAGTTATAAAGTATAAGGGTAATTTTGTCAAAAAAATCATTAAACAGAAAAAATGAAAGACCACTCCATTTTCCATGTTTATTTTTCCATTTTTCTTGGCAAAATTGAGGATTGCTTTCATCTTCTGATTCGAAGGAGGTGAGGAACAAACAGTAAGAGATACCGCAGATTTTTAACCAAACAATGATGATGTTCACGCGGAAAAGCGCTTTTAGAGGTTTTCAACAACAACAAATGGAAATGGGTATTCTTCTTCCTCCTGATTTCCCTTCTTTCTTATTCTCCAATCATCACCACTTAACCACTTCTACTTGTACTAAGAAACCTTCTTTGCCTCAAAACAATGGTGGGTTTGTTAGTAATAACAGCAATGACATTGGAATTGACGATGCCATGGCTTCATTCTATCGCATGATCCACATGAACCCTAGGCCTTCTTTTGTGGAATTTGGCAAATTCTTAGGGTCCATTGCCAAAAAGAAACAGTATTCTACTGTTGTATGCTTGTGCAATCAAATGGATTTGTTCGGAGTTGCCCACAATGATTATACTCTAAATATATTGATTAACTCTCTTTGTCGCTTGAGCCATATTCATTTTGCTGTCTCTGTCTTGAGTAAGATGTTCAAACTGGGTATTCAACCTGATTCTGTCACATTCACTACACTCATCAATGGACTCTGCAATGAGGGGAGGATTAAAGAAGCAGTAGAGTTGTTTAATGAGATGGCTGGTAGGGATGTTATGCCAAATACAGTGACCTTCACTATTTTGGTTGATGTACTCTGCAAAAAAGGAATGGTTTCAGAAGCTCGGTGTGTCTTTGAAACAATGATTGAAAAAGGAGTGGAGCCAAATATTTACACTTACAATGCTTTGATGAATGGGTACTGTTTACGGCTCGAAATGAATGAGGCCAGCAAGGTGTTTGAAATCATGGTTGGCAAGGGTTGTGCACCTGGTGTACGTAGTTACAGCATCTTGATCAATGGATACTGCAAGAGTAGAAGGATGGATGAGGCAAAAGCATTACTTACTCAAATGTCTGAAAAGGAATTGATTCCTAATACTGTCACTTACAACACTCTTATGCAAGGTCTATGCCATGCAAGTAGTCTTCTTGAAGCGCTAGAGCTATTCAAGAAGATGTGTTCTTCTGGCATGCTTCCAAATTTGAGGACTTACTCGATTTTGCTAGATGGCTTATGCAAACATGGACATTTGGAGGAGGCTTTAAAACTGCTCAAGTCAATGCAAGAGAGGAAATTAGAACCTGATATAGTCCTTTATAATATTCTTATTCAAGGCATGTTTATTGCTGGGAAGCTTGAAGTTGCAAAGGAACTATTTTCCATGCTTTTTGCTAATGGAATACAACCTTCTGTACGGACATACAATATCATGATTAAGGGACTGCTTAAAGAAGGGCTGTCAGATGAAGCATACAAATTGTTTCGAAAAATGGAAGATGATGGCTTCTTGCCGGACAGTTGTTCTTATAATATTATCATTCAAGGATTTCTTCAAAATCAGGACCCGTCAACTGCTATACGACTTATTGATGAAATGGTTGGTAGGAGATTCTCGGCAGATTCGTCTACATTTAAGATGTTATTGGATCTGGAATCTCATGATGAAATCATAAGCCGATATATGCGTGAAAGCTCTCAAATTAGAAAAATGAAGTGAAGATTTTCTATTCAAGTGCTGTTGTAGGTTGCTGTACCTCTTCTGAGTTATCACACTACTCAAGTCTTCTACTTTATTGTTTGACTTATAACACCTTCATTCACATAAAGATCGGTCCTTATAGTGCTGCCATTCATTATCTGTACCACAGCAAACACATAGTTTTTTTTTCAAATCCCTTAATTTTTTTTTATTATCAGAAATTCCATGGTTGGTTAGTGAATGGTCTGTAACATTTACGGTGATTTCCAGGGATCTGTTTTTGGCAATAAGTCTCACCTTGCATTGTGTGTTCACCTGAATCTATGTGTATAAACTACAAGATGTACAATAACCAGTCTTGTTTTCCTTTAGGTGATGGATTTCCAGCTTAAATTAGTTATTTCAAGTTTTGACTTTGGACATAACATTGTGACCTCTACTAATCCTAACGAATGAATGATTCAAAGAATTGAACTTGACGTTTCTCTTCATCTTGTGCAATTGCCCAAGTTACAGCAGGTTTTATTGGAGCTGATTTGGATGCGTTGTTCAGAAGGCTGGTAATGTTTTTGTAGAGAGAATTGGTAGCAGAGATTCTCATCTATCCAAAGACTCTACAGTTTTAGAACACATGGAGGATACCTCGGTTGCCATCATCATGAGATCCTACAGTTTTAACAGATTTCTTGAAGTTGGGGGGAACTCTACTGCACAAGTTCAAGTTCTTTTATGCATATTAAGCGGTCAATTGCCTAGTACTGGAATTCAGTTTTTGATTTCCGGAGTCTGCAAATTGTTTATGTTGATTGCTTCTTGTATCTATAATAAACACTAGCAAAAAAGCCAACGCCCTGCTTCTCATTTCTTTGGATCAATTAATGCCTGTTGGGTGCTCAACCGCTCAGTTCTCAGTCTCAGCCTCAATTGATACTTGTTGGTGCTGTACAAGGAGGCTTGTATCTCCACTCAACGTGTAATAAAGATTGCTTTAACTCATTTAAGCTTTGTTGCTGCTCTGTTCTTCTTTGCTAAATAAGTTGAGTCCTCTACTAATCCTAACAAAGGAATGATTAAAAGAAATGAAGTAGAGGGTTCTCTTAATCTTGTTGTATTATCCAAGTTACAACAGGTTTTCTTGGAGCTCATATGGAGAGATTTGGTAATGTTTTTGTAGAGAGAATTGGTTAGCAGAGAGTCTCTTTAGAGAATCTACAGTTTTAAAATTCTATTATTATTATCATTATCATAATTTTATTAATATTATTATTATTATCATTGAAATTACTATTAATAATATTATTGCTACTATAATCAATCTTATTATTATTACAACAATTATTATCATTGCAACTATTATTGTCATAAAAAACTACTGTCTTCATTGTAATTAGTATGGTTATTATTAGTATTATTATTGGTTTTGTCAGTACTATTACAACTATTATTATTATTATTATCACTACAATTATTGTTGTTGTTGTTGTTGTTACTGTTATTATTATTATAAATATTATCATCACAATTATCACCACCATTGCTATCGTAATAAACTATTATTGTTACTATCATTATTAGTATTATCATCACTATTAGTAGTATTATTAATAATATTATTGGTATTGTTATTGTTATTGTTATTATTATAATGACCAAAAATATAAACTTGATTTGAAAGATAAAATTAAAAACCATAAAAACTTTGATAAAAGGACAAAAAAATAAAAAAAAATAAAGACCAAACTGAAACAAATATTATTACTATTAAAAAAAAATCATAAATATCTTTTAAATGATAAAATTAAAAACTATGAAAGATTTGACAAAAAAGCCAAGGAAAAAAAATGAGGATGAAATCGCAAGAAACAAATAAAATCTATAAATCATCTAAAAAAAATCAAAAGAGTGGGGACTAATTTCGAGAGATGAAAAACTTTGAGGATAAAATTGAAAAAAAAAATCAAAAGAGTGAGGACCAATTTCAATTTAAAGTGATTTAAAAAAAAAATCAGGAATTGAATCTGGAAAGAAAAGAAGTTCAGGAGCTATTATGTTTTTTTGCCATGGACAACTTGAAAACCAAGGCATATGAGAAACAAAATGTTGGGGGAAAAGAAAATTAAACTGGTGCAAAACCGGACATTACCATCCTACAAACACCACCCAAGATGAAAAGGAACACTAAGATGCATCCAATGGCACGACGAAATATTTTTTTCACCATCGCAATCATCCATACGCTCGCTTGAAGGCGACGGGGTGACTTTTCACCTTTTTTAGTTTAAAAAAAAAAAACCATCACCTTAGGATCAAATAACTATGGCTAAAAAACCATCATGAAATGATGAATTGACCTTGCAAAGATGCTTTAAGGATTTTCCTTTTAATGGTGATGGAGTCATTGCTCTAAAAAAAGCATACAATCAACAATACCTCTAATCATAGTTAAGTTAAAAATTGTTTTTAAGCTTATTATAGTAAATCCATTATACAAAAAGACAAAAATAATCTCAACAATTGAAGAATTTCAAAATGAACCATATGAAAATACCAGTCTATCCTCACAAGCTAATTTTAATAGGTTTTTTTTTTTAGGGGTAAGAACATAATTCTACTATTGTAATCTATTGTAAATCAAGTCTAATATACAATATTTTTTCCACACATATTAACTTTTCTTTTAATTGTTTTAAAATTTATTTTAAACAACTTCAAGCTATATTTTAACCGGGTTAAGAATTGATTTACTTAGTTAACCCAATTCTTTTCAACAAGATAAACTATCATCCAATTTAATTTAAAACTCAAGTCAATCTACCTCCCCTTGAACAGGTTACTGATCCACTGTATTCAACCGAGTTTAACAGCAGTAATCTCAACAACCCCTTATTCGGGCGGGTCCAGTCCATTTCCGAAGGTCATGCAATCCAGCCATTCAGGTCCCACCAAGTCAGCTACTGGTCCATCTTACAACGGTCATGGGTCCCATTCCTTACACACCTTAGAAATGGTTAAAAAAGTCATATTTCTTTCATTCCATGGCAGCAAGGCACAGTTGTTGACTTCCTGTCTGCAAGCAACTTCCTTACTAAGTTGCATGTCTCTTCATGTCAATCGCATTTCCCTGTCTTAATCTTTCCTTATAATAAGTAAAGCAACAGTCTTTTGAGAACAATTTGAGACTTTAAATTACGGGGAACCAGATAATGAAGTAACTAAAGGGTCACACTTTCACAACTGTTTGGTTCTTGGCTTTATCAAGAAACTTTAACTTCTCTTTGCAGTGCAGTTCTCTAACTATAAGAAGTTGCAATATACAATTGGGTCATCTACGTTGTCTCTGTTTTAACCAGGGCTCAATTGGAAGGCCTGAATTTTGAATATCTAGCCTTTCTTGGGGTGTTTTGATCAAAAGATTGGTACTTGTCTTCTCTTTTAAGAGTTTAGATTTTGAATGTGCAGGAAAGAATGATGCTGTGTTTATAATCTTCTCTTGTTGTTGCCCTTATGATCGGCATTTGCACAATTTGACTTGGTTTGCATGTGCCTTTGATTCTGATAGTTTCTTTTTGCCGTCAATTTTTAGGCTGGTCATAATTTAAGAACAGAAATGGAAGTCATTTTAGTGGATTTTTGCTCGATTTATTTGTGGCTGAGACTTGGAATGGATGTTACGAGTTGCCATCTAGAGTGTACTTTATGGCCAGCCTTTTCTTTTTTAATTATTTTCCCTGTCAGTTGTTCTGTTTGGATTCTGCTTATATGCTGATATAAATTTTCTCTAGGGCATGTGAATCATCAGTTTAGTTAAGAGGGTATCACCGAATTCTGATCAAATGCTTATAAAACTAATCACTGACTAGAAATCTTGTATAATCTGATGTTTAAACATAAATACTGGAATACCTAGTTTCATGACCAGCGCAGTTTAAAAAACTGGTTGAGAATCGAAAAAACTGGGTTTGCATTTTATGACGATTTTGTGATATATTTTACAGTTCATGAGGGTGCTGTTGTCTTTAGTTTTTGCTTGTATGTGTACATCTGCCTGCACATGAAAATTCAGTCGTTTAATCATTTACTTAAAGTTTCTGCTGTATAATTATGTTTCAGCTACTGGTTACCTTCTGGAGATTTAATATTAGATGCAAGCTGTACTTTCCTTACTAATCGTTGGTGCATTGTTGTTAGGATGGATACAATCAGAAAGGATAACTGGGATGACGAATACTCCATCATCGGAGACATGGGTGAGATTGGGTTCATCGATTTTGAGGATGACAAATCTGTCTGCAACTATGATCCTGCCACTGAAGGACCAATCGTTATATCTATCCCATTTCCCTTTGTGCAAGGGAAGCCCCATACTATTCTTGTAGGTGAAATTTCAAAATGTGCGATTACAATAGCAAACACCACTGGTGATCCCGTGGAGCTTTGGGGAGTGAGGATATTCTGCTCAAATCCTGCAGACTCGTTTACTTTGTCTTTGAAAGAACCTCCATCTGCAAACTCGAATGCAGAAAAATTATATGGCTTCATGGAGGGATATTCCCTCGAGGACAGAGTACTTCAGCCGCATGATACACTTACCGTTTGGTTATCTTGCAAACCAAAGGAAATGGGGTTGCACACATCTGTGGTATATTTTGATGCAGGTGATGATAGGATTGAACGCGTTGTTTTTCTTTTGGCTGAAGACAATGTCTCCCGTTCTCTGGCTCCCAACAGACCATTTTCAAAAACACCAAGAAGAAAACAATTTGTAGTTGATGAGCATGTGGTTTCCCCGCGTCCTGCCAGGGAAACAACTCATGGATTTAAGTATAGGCTTCCTCAATTTCCAATACCCAGTAATCTCAGAGAGTTATTGAAGAATAAGCAAGTCCCTGATGTTATGATGGAAGATTTGAGTATGGGGACCTATGCTGCATTCTTCAGTATATTGGTTGTAATGGAAGAGCTACATCTAGAGGTAATATAAATGATTTGCAATTTCAGGAATGTACAAATACTCAATGTCTTTAGGGTCTAACATTTGTCATATATTTTCAGGAAGAAATGAGGTGCCATAACATGGAGTGTGTTAACATGAGAAGGAAGGGGTCTCAGTTTTTGGCTCTCGAGGTCCCTGGGCTGGCTGAACGAAGGCCTTCACTTGTGAGTGGTGATCTTGTTTTTGTGAGGCTTGAAAATGCACCTGACAGCAATGCATATCAGGTTTGTTCCTATTCTGGAAGAAAGATCTATCTCATAGAAGTATGCATACATGCAAAATGAATATTTGCTTTTCATGGAAGGATGCAAATTGGATCACCACATATAAGAAGGGCATCAATATGGGTTACAGAATAGTTGCATAAATAATAGATTATACATCAAACAACACATGGTAAATAACTCAATATGACGTACAAATTTGCATCCGGTGCATGTGATGCTCTTCTGAACTATGAAAAAGTTATGATTTTATTGTAGTTATCATTGTAGTGAGTCATTTTATTCTTGCAAGTAACTCTTTTGGGGAGGGTGAGTTGGTTAGTTGATGTGTAACTTGAGAGCTAGGTTATTTAAACTTGAGAATTACAGAATGCTTTTTAGCAGGAAGCTTTGAGCCTGATTTAGTTCTCGTTTTTTTAAAGTTATTCAAAATTGCAAGTTATAGAAAATGTTAATTTGGCAATTCACTTTATACACCTTTAATGAGATTCCCTTGTTAATTTCTTAGATATGCGTTTACCAGACGCTCAAGAACCCATTGCTTCAAATAATACTTTGCTGTTCAATGTGAATTATTTAATAGATAATTACCTGCTAGCTTCATCCAGTGTGCTGGAATACCTAGCTGAAAAGGTTTTCTTGCAATCGATATAGAATGTCAGAGGATGGGGTACTTCTTTTACCATTAACGAGGTGAATGATGGTGATAAAATGATTGCTACCATCCATATATTTGAGCTTAGAACTCCCCCCCCCCTTTCTTGGTAAAGGATCACTGATGCATAGAAGAAGAAACATGAGAAGGAAGTTATTTTATCCAATTGTTCTATATGGATTCAATAAGATCTGCATCTTGCACAACATTCGGCTATTGCATTGGTCAAAGAACATGTTTGGGAAGAAAAATCTATTGATAGTCACCAAAATATTTAGTAACAATGAGTCAAGGATGTGATGAGTAGTTTCCCTGCCCTTCATGTTGCTTTGTGGAGTAAAGTTGCTTTCGTAGTGTCATAATGACAGGAGAAAATTGGTCGTGACAGATCAAGGTGGCAGAGGAAGTTGCAAGTTTGAATCCTTCTTTCCCCAGACTATTAAACTATAAAAAAGGAGGTAGCTGAAGATAGCATGCCTCGAATAACATCTTGCTGACCAAAATATACACAGAATTTGCCCTGTCTATTTCATTCTGTGTATATTTATCTCATGCTTTAACTTATCCTGTGACACTTGTAACTGAACTAACAGGCCAGCCTCACCCTATCAATCTTTACCTCCTTAAAGTGATTTTTCCCTTATCAGGGCTGGTTCTAATTTCTTCAATGGGAGGAAGAGGGTTTGGTTTTCTCTTGGCAATTGGCATGTCTGATTTTGAAAAACCAGTCTTTTGTCTATTTCATTTCATTTAAAATAGTATTACCTTTCTGTTTCAGGGATGCATTTACCGAGTTGAGGCTGATGAAGTGCTTTTGAAATTTACCAACAATCTTCTTACCCATCACCGGGATGGAAACTTATATAATGTTCGATTTACATATAATAGGGTGAATACGAGGAGGTTGTATCAAGCTGTGCAAGCAGCAGGGGGCTTAGAGCATGATCTTCTATTTCCATCTGAATCAACCAAAAGGAGACTGATCAAGACACCTGGGTTCGTGCCTTTTAATAGTAGTCTCAATCAGGAGCAGATACGTTCTGTTGAGATGATCCTTGGCTGTGAAGGTGCTCCTCCCTATGTCATTTATGGGCCTCCAGGTACTGGTAAAACAATGACCTTGGTGGAAGCAATGTTGCAAATATATGCAACAAGAAAGAATGATCGAATTCTTGTGTGTGCTGCTTCGAACAGTGCAGCAGATCACATATTAGAAAAACTCATTGGCAATGATGTTGCTAAAGTCAAAGAGAATCAGATCTTTAGGCTAAACGCAAGTAGCCGTTCTTATGAAGACGTTCACCCTGATCATATCCGCTTTTGCTATTTTGACGAATCCATTTTTCAATGTCCTCCTCTCAGGGCCTTGGTACAATACAGGATCATTATTTCTACGTATATGAGTTCATCCCTACTGTACGCAGAAGGTGTCAGCAGTGGCCATTTCTCTCATATCTTCTTAGATGAATCTGGCCAGGCTTCAGAACCAGAAAGCATGGTTCCTATAGCTAACTTTTGCAGCAGGGAAACTGTCATTGTTCTAGCAGGTGACCCACAGCAACTAGGTCCTGTCATATATTCCAAAGATGCTAAGGCTTTTGGGTTGGGAAAATCTTATCTTGAAAGGCTGTTTGAATGTGAACCTTACAGAAATGGTGATGAAGGTTTTGTAATAAAATTAGTGAGGAATTATCGATGTCATGCAGCAATTCTACACCTGCCATCAAAACTTTTCTATGAAGGGGAGTTGCTTGCATGTAAAGAAGATGCCTCTTCCTCCATTAGTTCTATTGTGGATTTTCTTCCTAATAAAGAATTTCCAGTTTTATTCTTTGGAATTCAAGGCTTCGACGAGAGAGAAAGAAACAATCCTTCATGGTTTAACAGAATCGAGGCCAGCAAGGTTGTTGAAGTTATCAAAAAGCTCAGAGCAAGTGGAGATCTAGATGAGGCAGATATAGGAGTAATAACACCTTATCGGCAGCAGGTCCTGAAGATCAAAAAGGTACTTGAAAATTGGGAATTGTCGGATGTTAAGGTTGGGAGTGTTGAACAGTTTCAGGGACAGGAGAGAGAGGTCATTATCGTATCTACGGTAAGGTCAACTATAAAGCACAATGACTTTGACAGAACCTACCGTCTGGGGTTTCTTAGCAACCCAAAGAGGTTTAATGTTGCAATTACCCGAGCCAGATCCTTGCTTATCATTGTTGGGAATCCACACATAGTCAGCCTGGTACTTCCTCTTCTCCACTCATGGTTTCAATCCAACGCATTTTTATCCACCTTTTCTGGTTCAAGCTCCTTTCTGCTAAGGAATGCAACTAAGAACTTTCCAATCATATCTCCTGACCTCTCATCTTTCCTTGCTGCAAAAGTTTCGTGTCGTTGTGTCAGACTTTTCTTCTGGGTTGTTGCAAAGCATGTCCAGAGGGTCAAATTAGTTCATCATGTTTGATATGGAATATGCATGTTGCATGCTGTTTTTAGCATTTATGTTGATATCTGGGTTACTCACATGTAGTCGAAACATGACACATGTAAGCAACACACAGACGAACATACTCTTTATCTACTATTAGTCAAGCATGCTTGGAACTTGTTCATGTAGTTACTAAAACCATCTTTTTTTTGTCTTTTTTTGTGAGCTTGTAATGTTAGCAAATTAAATGACAACTGAATTCTTCGTTTTGAAGGATCCTTGCTGGGAAAAGCTTTTGTGGTTTTGTGCCGACAATAACTCCTACAAGGGCTGCCCTTTACCTGAAAGACAATCCTCTGCATGTGAAGAGCCTATCCTGAAAAGAAATTCAACTAGTGAATTCGAGAACTCGTGCCATTCGAGAGTCAGGGAATGGTTTCAGACACTTGATGAAGAGGTTCCACAGATTACACAGATTGTCGCGGACGCAGCTGAGGGGTCTGGCTGCCGGAAATAAACTTGCTCAGACTTCCTTTTTCATATTATGTTTTCTTAGATTTAAGCAATATTTCTGCAGTAGGGCTTTTCAAGGAATTCACGAACTTATATTTTAGGGGACAAGTGAGATGCATATTATAATTTGCCTCATGACTATTACAATAACCATTTTGCAACGATACAGAAAAGACCCTTTTTGTAATAATACAGAAAAGGATGTTTACAGAATTTTCTGTCATATTCATTTAGCCACCTTTCTCATCAGCTTTACTTGCCTCCTTGTCTGATAAAAAAATGCAAACTGCCTGATATGCATAGATTTCAAAATGGCTGTAGCAACTGTGGAGAAACACCACAATGGCATAAAGTCCACAGAATGTCTCTGTTTTTGCCGACTTCTATCGCTACAGCTCCTCGTATCAAAAATTTTCATGGCCTATTTCAAAGTTGGCAACAAATAATGATTTGAAATAAATAAACTTGGGATTCACTAATCTCCATGCTTGCCATACCCAATCCAAGGCTACAGCTAATAAAAAATCATTTAATTGTTCAACATGTTTTTTTTTTTTAATGAAAATTTGAATATTTTTTTTAAATTATTTTTTTAGTGTTTTTAAATTGTTTTGATGTCTAATAAACACTTTAAAAAGAAATCATTATCATACTCTCAAACACCTTATTTATTTGAGGGCTAATCCAAGATTTGGTTTAGATTTTATTTTAAATATTTGAAAAAGTTGATCGGGTTAAATTTTATTATCGGGCTTAAATAAGAGTCCATTTAATATTATGATAATAATAATTTTTTATTTTTTATTTTTTAAATTTTATTTTTAATATTATTCTATCAAAATAATAAAAAATATATATTCTCGACAAAAACATGTAAAAATAAATAGCCCCAGGAACTTGGATCGCATGCGCAATAATGTTAGATGTGCCGCAATGAAGAAGGTAGGAGAGATGACATGATGTGAAATGCAAAAGACAATCCCACATCGAAACAACATAAGATGCGGGGCAAGGCATGAGAATATAAATATGAAGCCCTTCCCAACGTTTCACATACTTACCTGGACGGGGTCAATGGGCGATCAAAAAGGTCCATGGCCTAGGTCAGTGACATCCATTGCACTGAGGATGGGTGCTGGCTTAAGGTCTCTCCAAGTGGGAGATCCTACGTCAAAATTTGTGGTAGAGGGGGCTGCGCAAGTCGCGGCCCCTGTAATTCTAGTCTGTAAATGTCTTGTTTATTGTTGTGGGCGATAACAACTCGTGAAGTCTTACACTTTTAACTACGTCAGGTACATCTAATGGAGGTTCAAGAAACGAGCAAGATGTCTTTCATTAATGGGGGCAGTTACTGCAGCTTGGCACCATGGCACGTCTGACCTCTCTGGTGAACTTGCCCGCCCCTTCTCCCAGACTGGGACTGACTCTCACGGACAGATATCTGCTTGGCACCAAGATGCCCGAGTGCGCCATGGCACGTCTGACCTTTCTGGTGAACTTGCCTACTCCTCCCAGACTGGGACTGACTCTCACAGACAGTATGATAATTGCATATAGAAAGATCAGGGTTCGCCCATTTTTCATCACCTTGGCCAATCCGGCAGGGATGGTTAGATTACTTTATTAATTTCCAAAGAGGTCATGCAAGCTTAAGAAATTTCAAGTTTCCAATCTTTCTCTGGGGAAAAGTGCTCCGGGCATTCGAGAGAACTCTTTAAGAAATGGGGGGAAAGAAACTATAGCATGACACTTGTGGCTTATAGGCCATGGAGAAGTACATCTTAAAATAGATGTTGGCAGTTCATACCAGCAAAGAAAGCACTTCAGCATTATTTAGCCTTCCTCATTTGATACCCAAAAGGTAACAGTGGCAAGAAATTAATACAGGATCTTCAGTTCTGCCTCCGGAAACACAACGATGAGAGGTTGGGGATTCAGTTTTTATACAAAACCAGACCCGTAGTCCATTGAGGAAGAAATTTGGTGGTGTCAAGATATTCATTAGTTTTGAACACAACCAAAAATGACTACATAAATTTCTCTCACTGCATGATTTCAAGAAGTATTACCTTTCTTCATCTAGTTCTTTCCCCCTTTTTTGTTTATTTATTCGATAACATAACTCTCTAGTTATAGCACACTCGTCAAGGGCCAGTCAGCTTCGAGGGAGGGTGAGTTGGGATGTGATTATCATGTATCCCATATCCGAAAAAAGAAAACGAGCTGTCAGATAGTGCCTATAAAACCCCAAGCAAATAATCTTTCAAAGCACGCAGCCGCGTGGTGAGCACAGAGCGAACTATTCTTTCGCCTTTTACTAAAGAATACTGTGTGCTCTCCGCAAACAGCGGCATACGCTAATTTTTTTGAGGGTGTTCTTCTTCTGAAGGGGAGCCCTAGCAATTCTAGTCCCAAGCCTTATCATCTGTGGTTTGAGTTCTTGAGGAAGATCTTACCGATAAATCTTCTCCATGTAAGAATAATGTCATTAAACTGCTTAATGTATTTAGCATTGACATCTAGTTTCATAATACTGATTTCACTTTGTGCCCGTGGTTGTATTATCTGTTGGTAGTCCTACTTGTGATCTTCCAAGAGAATTGATAAAGGTGTGCCATTTCATAATACTGAGAAAGTGCGTTGGTGCTATGCTGTATTGTTAAAGAAGAATCGTCTCAAGTTCTTTGTTACTTGCATACATACGATGACATGAACCCAGTGCAGCATCTTGTGGTTTTTTTATTCAAAATGGTAGCTGCAACTTACAATGGAGAACCTTCACAATGGCATGAATTCCACCAAAATGTCTCTTTTTCTGTTCTCTGTTACTTGTTGTGATGGCTCAGAAATTTTTAGCAGATCTCACATCTTTTCAATGTTTGATGCAGAAGATGACAGGATGAGTATTGTTAATATATAGGAAATCCCCACGTCGAGAAAGCATGAGATGCAAGGCAAGGCATGGGAACATAAATAAGAAGATCAAAGCAACCAGAGACATACTTACCTGGACGGGGTTAATGGGCAATCATGAAGGTCCATGGCCTAGCTAGGTCAGTGACGTCCATTGCATTTAGGATGGGTGCTGGCTTAAGGTCTCCCCATGTTGGGAGAGCCTACGTCATAATTTGTGGTAGAGGGGCTGCGCAAGTCGCGGTCCTGTCCAATCCTAGTAAACACTTTGCAAGAAGCCCACCTTTCAAAATGAATAACGTACCAAGGGACCATGAGTTACTAATGGAAGTAATGTTTTTGCCTCGTCCTAATGGAATCAAAACAACTTGGAGATGGTGAACATTCTTGGCTTAACAAGCAGCAGAAACAAATGTCATGCTTAGGGGAGTTGGGTTCGAAACACAAATCCAACTACAGATTTTATGGTGTTTGAAAGTTAACAGACAAATCACTGTTTAACCAAGCAGTGAAGTAGGCAACGGGTATGAATTAGCATTAAGAAGGCAATAGACTTTCCAGAAATTAGTTTCCAAGCATTTTCTGGCTGATACCCTATTGCAGCAGCAGCTGAACAAGGCACATGAAAACAACTAAGAATTGGAGAAAAAGAAGAACTATGTGTAGTCTCAGATTTCTTGGCTTTAAGTCAATGGGGATGAGTCCTTGAATAAGAGTTGCCAGTACATACAAGCAAAGCTTCATTGAAAGAAACTATTTTCCGTAGCTTCATCGCTTGATAGTTGATTCATATATAAATGGTTAGGTGGAACAAGAAATCACTAGAAGGATCTTCTGCGATGCCCGGAAAGAATAAAGAAATTGGATGTGTAAGCCAAGATCCATAATAGTCCTTTCCCTTTTCTTTTTCAACTGGGGAATGTTTTCCCCCCTCTATGACCCCTAAGAGGTTGCTGAAGTCCATATCTAGTTTTAAACAATGATCAGACATTCTTCAATTCTGCCAGTAGTTTGATTTTCATGATATCTTTCCTTTTATCTGGTTTTTGTTTTCATCAAATGGTCTGATTGTCTCCTTGCTCGCGGGCATGCAGGGACAGAATTATAAGACAACCCATATCGGAGCAATACGAAATAACACGTGAGCAAGTGCCTATAAAAATGGAGCAGAGAGAATGGTTACAGCACGCAGCCGCGCGGTGAGCACAAAGCGAACTAATCTTTCGCCTTTTACTAAAGAATACCGTGTGCGCGCCGCAATCAGCGGCATACGCTTATTTTTGGAGGGTTCTTTTCCTTGCGGGAAGTACTCTAACCGAACAGTTTAAAGTTATGTTTCTCTATAACCATTGAAGTCATCTTAGGATCAGTCTTGTGTGGCTGTAATTACCCAATATTCTTGTATTTTTTTAAAATTGGGATATGGTGTACAAATGTCTTTGGTCATTAGCTCCTCTTGCTGTCGACACTTGCGTCAAAGCATTTTCGGAGTCACCAGACCTCAGCTTCTAAAGTGCTGAAGGGGATAAAACTCAAGACGCTTAGTAAGTGATCAAGCTTATGCAGATTCTATCCCCCATGATAACAAGTTCGTGCTTTTAGATTCCATCATTTTTTACTAACAAGAGTAAACGCATTGAAATCTCACTTAACAAAAAAGGAGGAGCAGTGATCTACTTTTCAGTCCTTGATCCTCATCTCTGCAACTGCATATCAGTATCTGACGTAGTAAGCAACATGTGGTATGCCATTATTTTGTGTCTGAACAAGTTCCATGGCATTGTAATCTGCTGTTATACATTGCTTGGTACTTTCAAATACGCATTGGTATGTATTTCTTCTTAGTACAAATTAGATTCTATTCACTGTATTAAATAACAATGAGCTGCTGGCTGTTTTTCTTTCAAGGTGAACAGCATTTTCTCCTTGGCAATTTCTGATAGGTTATTGTTCTTTTTTTTTTTTTTCTCCTTTTGTTCCGAGTCAGATTATCATCAATTGTCACGATATTGGGGATGGTTCATTAATCAAGGTCTCGATACAAAGCTTCGGAGGAAGCTGCCCAAATTCTCTTACCAAATCAACCTTTGAGGTTCTTTTTTGGAAACACATGCTTGGGATGGAACTGCTTTACTTGGAACCTTCACTAATTCTGGATTTTGATTCTCTACCATACAATCAATCAGTTTTTTAGGCATCAACATATCTCTACTCGGTATTAAATATAACTCATTGGACTAGAGAAAATGTGTCCAGGTGCATTGGGAATGCGTGAGGCGTTGTACGCTCAACTTTACAATCCCACACATAAAAAGACAACGTTTAAGCAAGGAATGTATCTATAAATAAGAAGCTCGAAGCAACATGCTCCATACTTACCTAGACGGGGTCGATGAGCGATCAGGAAGGTCCATGGCCTAGGTCAGTGGCATCCATTGCACTGAGGATGGGTGCTGGCTTAAGGTCTTCCCAAGTGGGAGATCCCACGTCAAAATTAATGGCAGAGAGGGCTGCGCAAGTCGCGGTCCTGTCCAATCCTAGTGAACACTTTGCGAGAAGCCCACCTTTCAAAATGAATAACGTACCAAGGGACCATGAGTTAATAATGGAAGTAATATTTTTGCCTCGTCGTAATGGAATCAAAACAGCTGGATATGGTGAACATTCTTGGCTTAGCAAGCAGCAGAAACAAAAATCGTGCTTAGCGGAGTTGGGTTCGAAACACAAAGCCAACTACAGATTATAATGGTGTTTGAAAGTAAACAGACAGATCATTGTTTAACCAAGCAGTGAAGTAGGCAACGGGTATGAATTAGCATTAAGAAGGCACTAGACTTTCCAGAAATTAGTTTCCAAGCATTTTCTGGCTGATACCCATTGTAGCAGCAGCTGAACAAGGCGCATGAAAACAACTAAGAATTGGAGAAAAAGAAGAACTATGTGTAGTCTCAGATTTCTTGGCTTTAAGTCAATGGGGATGAGTCTTGAATAAGAGTTGCCAGTACATACAAGCAAACCTTCATTTAAAGAAAGCAGTTCCTGTAGCTTCATCGCTTGATAGTTGATTCATATATAAATGGTTAGCAGGAACAAGAAATGACTACAAGGTTAAACAATGATGCCCGGAAAGCATAAAGAATTTGGATGTGTAAACCAAGATCCATAAGAGTGCTTTCCCTTTTCTTTTTCAACTGGGGAATGTCTTTCCCCCTCTATGACCCCTAAGAGGTTGCTGAAGTCCATATCTAGTTTTAAACACTGATCAGGCATTCTTCCATTCTGCGTAGTTTGATTTTCATGATATCTTTCCTTTTGTCTGGTTTTTGTTTTCATGAAATGGTCTGATTGTCTCATTGCTTGCGGGCATGCAGGGACAGAATTAGAAGACAACCCATATCGGAGCGAAACGAAATAACCCGTGAGCAAGTGCCTATAAAAATGGAGCAGAGAGAATGGTTACAGTACGCAGCCGCGCGGTGAGCACAAAGCGAACTATTCTTTCGCCTTTTACTAAAGAATACCGTGTGCGCGCCGCAATCAGCGGCATACGCTTATTTTTGGAGTGTTCTTTTCCTTGTGGCAAGTACCCTAACTGAACAGTTTAATGTTTTTCTTCTCTTAAATGAATTATCGTAGATTTATTTACTTGTGTATCGGTAATAGCTCAATATTCTTGTTATATTTCCAAATTGGGATGGTGTTCAAAGATATTTGGTCATTAGCTCCCTGGGCTGTCGACACTTGCGTCAAAGCGTTTGTGGAGTCACCAGACCTCAGCTTCTAAATTGCTGAAGGGGATAAAACTTAACTCAAGACTCATAGTAAGTGATCAAGCTATGCTGATTCCATCCCCCATGATAACAAGTTCTTGCTTTTAGATTCCATCTTTTTTTACAGAGTAAACGCCTTGAAATCTCACTTGACAAAAAACGGGGAGCAGTGATCTACTTTTCAGTCCTGTGGTATGCCCTTATTTTGTGTCTGAACAAGTTCTATGGCATTGTAATCTGCTGTTATACATTGCTTGGTACTGTCAAATACGCATTGGTATGTATTTCTTCTTAGTATAAATTAGATTCTATTCACTGTATTAATAAGAATGAGCTGCGTGCTGTTTTTCTTTCTAGGTGAACTACATTTTCTCCTTGGCAATTTCTGATGGTTTATTGTTCTTTTTTTTTTCTCCTTTTGTTCCAAGTCAGATTATCATCAATTGTCACGATATTGTGGATGATTCATTGATCAAGGTCTCGATACAAAGCTTCGTAAGAAGCTGCCCAAATTCTCTCACCAAATCAACCTTTGAAGTTCTTTTTTGGGAACAGATACTTGGGATGGAAATGCTTTACTTCCAACCTTCACTAATTCTGGATTTTGATTCTCTACCATACAATCAATCAGTTTTTTAAGCATCAACATATCTCTACTCGGTATTAAATATAACTCATTGGACTAGAAAAAATGCGTGTACAGGTGCATTGGGAATGCAGTGAAGCGTTATACGCTCAACTTTACAATCCCACACAGAGAAAAGACAACGTTTAAGCAAGGAATGTTTTTAGGACAAATTATTAATTATGCGTATGGTTTTGGGATTGTTTAATGATGATTTATGATTAATTGAGCTGTAATTATCAATTTGTTTTTATTGCATATAACTAAGTATCTCAAAAATAGTTTATATTTGTATTTTTTTTTATTTACAACTTATTCCCTTACTCAGGCTTTCGTTAACTAGTAAGTTTCTTGGTGATCAAAATACTAAAGGACAACTTCTATTCCTTTGATTTCATTGATAAAGGACAAAAATTCCTTGTTCATTGATAAATAACAATAATTCCTTGTTCTAATTATAATTATTATTATTTACAATCTCGAGGCCACACACATGAGACACTATTATTATTTTAATTATAATTATTATTACCACTACCACCATTTATTACTACTACTACTACTACTACCACTACCACTAATATTACTATTATCACCCATATTACTATAATAATAAACTATTATTATTACCACTATTATTAATATTATCATCATTATTAGTAGTATTATTAATAAGATTGTCAGTATCATTATCATTGCTATTACTATAACAAAAATTATAAACTTGATTCAAAGGATAAATTTAAAAACCATAAAAACTTTAATAAAAAGTTAAAGGAAACAAGTAAAAAAAATCAACAGAACCAAACTATAAAAAAATATATTATTGCTATTGAAAAAAATCATAAATTTGATTGGAACGATAAAATTTAAAACTATAAAAACTTTGATATAAAAGCCAAGGGAAAAAAAATGTGGATGAAATCACAAGAAACAAATAAAAAATCTATAAGCCATCTAAAAAAAATAGAAAAGAGTGGGGATCAAATTCGAGAGATGAAAAACTTGAGGTTAAAACTGAAAAAACTTTCCAATTTGAATTGATTTTTCCAAATAAAATAGGGACCAAATCTGAAAAGAAAAAAAGTTCAAGGCTGCTATGTTTTTTCAATGGATAGTGTGAAAATCGAGGCATAAGAAAGAGAAATGAAGGGGAAAAAATAAAATAAAACCGACACCAAACCAAATATTATCATCATATATACGCTACCTAAGAAGGAAGAGAACATCGAGATGCATTTAATGGCACGGCAAAATATGTTTTTTTCCACCACTGCAATCATCTACGCACTCGTCTAAAGACAGTGGAGTGGCAGATGCATATTGTGCAAGCATCAACAACTTTTTGTTTTTTTATGTGTTAAAAGAAAACATCACCCCCGAACCAAATAATTATTACTAAAACCATCATGAAATGATGAATTGGCCTCTGCAAAGATGCCATGAGGATTTTCCTTTGAAGGACAATAAAGTCATTGTACTGTTCAAAAAAAAGTAAAATGCCTATTGCCATAGTTAAGTGAATTTTTTTTTAAGGGTATTAAAGTAAATTTATTATACAAAAAGTTTATGAATAACAAAATAAATCATAAGAAAATAGTAATCTATCCCTACAGGCTAATTATAATGGTTTTTTTTAGGGGAAGAACATAATTCAACTATTGCAATCCAAGTAAATCATATCTAATATGAAGTGTTTTTCTAAAGCGAATTAGCTTTTTTTTTTAATTGTTTTAAAATTTATTTTAAACAGCTTCAAACTATGTTTTAACTAGATTCAGAATTAATTTACTCAGTTAACCCAGTTTAACAACAAGATAAACGGTCATCGAATTTAATTTAAAACCCAACCGAACCTCGCTCGAGTTCAACAGGCTACTGATCCACTGTATTCAACCGAGTTTAACAGCAGTATCTTTACAACCCCTTCTTCGGGTGGGTCCAGTCCATTTCCAAAGGTCAAGCAATCCAGCCATTCAGGTCCCACCTACTGGTCCATCTTACAAGGGTCATGGGTCCCATTCCTTACACACCTTAGAAATGGTTAAAAAAGGCATATTTCTTTCATTCCATAGCAGCAAGGCACAGTTGTTGACTTCCCGTGTGCAAGCAACTTCCTTACTAAGTTGCATGTCTCTTCATGTCAATCGCATTTCCCTGTCTTAATCTTTCCTTATAATAAGCAAAGCAGCAGTCTTTTGAGAACAATTTGAGACTTTAAATTACGAGGAAGCAGATAATGAAGTAACTAAAGGGTCACACTTTCACAACTGTTTGGTTCTTGGCTTTATCAAGAAACCTTAACTTCTCTTTGCAGTGCAGTTCTCTAACTATAAGAAGTTTCAATATACAATTGGGTCATCTTGGTTGTCTCTGTTTTAACCAGGGCTCAATTGGAAGGCCTGAATTTTGAATATCTAGCCTTTCTAGGGGTGTTTTGATCAAAAGATTGGTACTTGTCTTCTCTAAATTGTAAGAGTTCAGATTTTGAATGTGCAGGCAAGAATGATGCTGTGTTTATAATCTTCTCTTGCTGTTGTCATTATGATCGGCATTTGCACAATTTTGAATGTGTAGGCAATGGGATGAGTCCTTAAATAAGAGTTGACGGTACATACAAGCAAACCTTCATTTAAAGAAAGCAGTTCCAGTAGCTTCATCGCTTGATAGTTGATTCATATATAAATGGTTAGCAGGAACAAGAAATCACTACAAGGTTAAACAATGATGCCCGGAAAGCATAAAGAATTTGGATGTGTGAACCAAGATCCATAAGAGTCCTTTCCCTCTTTTCTTTTTCAACTGGGGAATGTTTTCCCCCCTCTATGAACCCTAAGAGGTTGCTGTAGTCCATATCTAGTTTCAAACACTGATCAGACATTCTTCAATTCTGCCAGTAGTTTGATTTTCATGATATCTTTCGTTTCGTCTGGTTTTTGTTTTCATCAAATGGTCTGATTGTCTCATTGCTTGCGGGCATGCGGGGACAAAATTACAAGACAACCCATATCGGAGCAATACGAAATAACCCGTGAGCAAGCGCCTATAAAAATGGAGCAGACAGGAAGGAATAAGCACGCAGCCGCGCGGTGAGCACAAAGCGAACTATTCTTTCGCCTTTTACTAAAGAATACCGTGTGCGCGCCGCAATCAGCGGCATACGCTTATTTTTGGAGGGTACTTTTCCTTGCGGGAAGTACCCTAACTATACAGTTTAAAGTTTGAGAAATTTCGATTTAGTTTACCTTCCTAACCATTTAAAACATAAACGTTGTGTTTCTGTATGATTAGTTTGTTTTTTTTAATGGATAGAAATTTTTTTATTCAAATTTCTTTACCCCATTTTATTTTTTTAAAATAAATATAAATTTAACAAGTATTATTTAATTTGCCCCATTTTATATCATAATATTTACACGGATGTATATATATAAATAATTTTTTAAAATAATATATAACCCCTGTTACCCCATTACGAAACATATTTAATTTACTGTATAAAATAAATGTTTATTTTACATTCCGAGTGGATTTATTGGAGGGTTTCACTTTCACATTCTCCCTTCACCTTCTTATTTAGAAATTTATCATTCAGCAAGACAGACTGAGCTTAGGCACGTCTCGAAGGAGGACGGGAGAAGGGATGCTTTTCATTCTTTATTTTATTATAGCCCTGTCCAAAAGGCTAACTAGAAATTGAATAAAGAAAGAGGAAGGTAGCTAGCAATTAGTGCGCATTGATACCTAGAAGAAATTCGCTCACGTGTGAATGCTGCCTTCCATGAAAAGCCCAAAAGCTTCTGCTTCCCGCTCTTTTTCTGCTGATAGGCTTGAAGTAAGTAAATAAAAGAGCAAGACCAATCCAGCCTTATCGCAGTCCATATCCTCCATATATCATTACACGCTTCCTTATCCACCATTTCTAAGTTTGATGGGCCCTAAAAGACACTTGTCTCATGTCATTACTGCTTGTCGGGACACCGCCACAAATGGGTCTTTGCTGTTGAGACAATTTTCCCTTTCCCTCGACGGCCCTGCCTACGAGTGGTATGACAATCCCAGGCCCGAGTCCATGCTGGAAACAAATACAAAGGGTTAAGGCAAGCACTCAGGTCGTCGGGTCAGCGGATCAGGTTAAAAAAGCAAATCAAACTAAAATGTCTTCCGGCTTAACCTCCTTATACAACCTAAAGGCTTGGCCTCGTTTCTTTTGGAGTTGGAGAATAGGCCTTATGGCACGGCTTGGTCAGTTATTCTCGTAGATAAGATTCGGACCGCCCCTTCTCTGAAAGCATGGCTTTTGCCTCCCTCTTTGGAGCTCGTGCATTCGTTGGGCGATCCCTTGCTCTCACGTCCGCGTCCTTGCTCGTCGTTTAGGCCGGTGAGTGAGATTTGTGCCAAGCAAGAGCTCTTTTTAGGAGGTAGGGGAAAGAGGATCAGAATCAGCAGCATCTTTTAGGAGAAAAAGAACCACCACCACCGGGAAAGCAAGCTCGCTTCCCACATTTCATTCTCTGCTTTCAACCGGGTTAGAACTCATCCCATACAAACAGGCAGTCTTTATAAAACAGTAAAGATCTTCTAATGCCATGCCTAAAAAAAGCAAGCCCAAGATCCTAAAAACAAAAGAGAGAGGGCTAAGCGCCTTAAGGCGGTCTCAGGCTACTTGCATTCGGTCACAGTGCTCTGGGCCATAGTTGGAGGACCCCAATCCTTCTACAATTGGTCAAGCGTTCGCCTTGGTCACTCACCACGGCATTAGCTACACCGATGGACGCTGCCCTCACTCGCCGATCCCCGACTCACTTCATTTCTCTTACTGGCGGGCTTCATTTTGTAAGCGTAAGCTATATAAATAGAGCCATTCAATGAAGAGTAAGCGAAAAAAGTTAGTTCCTTGACCCGATTCTCTATTCCATTCATCCTTATGCCTATACAGTTGATGTCAGGTCAGGTGGAACCCTGAACTCCATAGTTCTTTTGGAATGAACACACCACGCGGAACGGGTCTACCTGGCTTGTTATCTGCTGTCAGACATTGCTTGGTACTGTCAAAAACGCATATGTATGTATTCCTTCTTAGTATAAATTAGATTCTATTTCCAGTCAATTTTCAGTCCTATGATGAAGAATAGCATGTCTTTGTACAAGAATCATCAATGAGAAACCTGAGATTTCCGTGTAACAACTTTTCTATTCACTGTATTAATAACAATGAGCCGCTGGCTGTTTTTCTTTCAAGATGAACAGCATTTTCTCCTTGGTAATTTCTGATATTTCATTGTTCTTTTTTTTTTCCTTTTGTTCCAAGTTAGATTATCATCAATTGTCACGAGATTGGGGATGATGCATTGATCAAGGTCTCAATACAAAGCTTCGGAGGAAGCTGCCCAAATTCTCTCACCAAATCACCTTTAAAGTTCTTTTTTGGGAACAGATACTTGGGATGGAAATGCTTTACTTGCAACCTTCACTAATTCTGGATTTTGATTCTCTACCATACAATCAATCAGTTTTGTAGGCATCAACATATCTCTACTCGGTATTAAATATAACTCATTGGACTAGAAAAAATGCGTGTGCAGGTGCTTTGGGAACGCAGTGAAGCGTTGTACGTTCAACTTTACAATCCCACACAGGGAAAAGACAACGTTTAAGCAAGGAATGTGTCTATAAATAAGAAGCTCGAAGCAACATGTTCCATACTTACCTGGACGGGGTCTATGGGCGATCAGGAAGGTCTATGGCCTAGGTCAGTGATGTCCATTGCACTGAGGATGGGTGCTGGCTTAAGGTCTCCCCAAGTGGGAGATCCTGCGTCAAAATTTGTGGGAGAGGGGGCTGCGCAAGCCGCGGCCCCTGTCCAATTCTATCTCAAGATTTCTTGGAATTCCGACTTGGGAGTGCGATTCTAAATTCCAAGTTCATATGTTACTAATATGGAGCATTGGTTAGATAATTTCCTTGCAAGGTGATGGGAGTGCCAGGAGTTTTGAAAATATAGCCATAGAAGCGAATATTGGGGCATAGGTTAGATAAAATCTCCTTGCGAGGTGATGGGAGTGCGAGTTGTAGTTGTGAAAATATAGCCATAGAAAGAAGCTTGCTCAAGGTGTTAATTGTAACACTGCTAATCTTCCTCAGGGCAAATAATATTGAGCATCTTTAGCTTCATTCATCGTCGCCTTAACCATCAATCTCGTCAGGACAATATCCTTGGTAAACAAGGAGAGTCTCAAGAGAATGTGAGCAATAATCTCGAAGATGTGTAACACTCACATTTGCAATTGTATTTTAAAATGACAAATGTCCCAAGGTCATAACACCTGTAACGTAGTTCCAATTCCTTAATGCACATTCATGGAAACCGAACTGTACAGGGAGCTGCTATGCTCATTTGGCAGCAGCAGCTCAAGTATATTACTTACACAAAACACTGCCTACAATTTTTCTAATCTTTTCTTTCTCCTTGTTTTCTTTCTTTCTTTCTTTGTTTTGTTTTGTTTTGTTTTTTTTTTTTTTTTTTTGGGGGGGGGGTGATTTCATACAATGGCGCCTCACCAATGGCCAATAACAGAGTGTCTCCATATTCACAATTGCAAAACTGAGACATCTCGGGGTGAAGAATTTACTGAAATCTCTTGTTGCGGAGGTGGGCTAGATTGATCTTAGATGTGAAGGGGCAACCAGCCGCTGCAAAGGCATGAGAGTGACTGCCAGCTCTGCAAATGAGGGGCGCAGGTTTGGATCACTGGAGAAAAGCACAACAAAGAGAGCCAGCCATCAGTGACTGATTTTGTGTTAATGAAGGGATGGCATTAGAAACTAATTTACAAATTTTCCTCTCAACTTACGTCTGCCAACATTCGCAAATTATCCTTGCAACCAGGGGATCAACTTCCTTGGGGATTTCAAGACGACGGTTCTGGAAACCAACTGCACCCACAACTTGCATAGGGTTCATCCCGCTCCATGGCGATTTTAGCGTAGCAAGTTCCCAAAGAATCACTCCAAAGCTATATATATCACACCTGCACAATCAACAGAAGAAACAAAATACCTATTTAGTACAGTGGTCCAATAAATAAATTTATACATGACGCCAGAGCACCAGTGAAAACCTTTCTCCAACACAACGGATGATAGAACTGCAGTTGGTTTTCCATTTATATGGTCATTTTAAAGCTAGTTTTGTCCCAATGACTAATGCTGCAAGTAACAATTGGTATTCCCAAGTCCCAACTACAAAGGGGAATCCACACAGCATAAATACAGTAATTATAGTATGCAATTACATATATGTCACAGTTGGAGACACCAATAGACCGCAATTTAGGCATCATTCAAGAAAAGATTATTTTTTGAACCTAGAAAACATGACTCTAGATGATCCCTCTGTTTTAGGGGGGCAGTAATACTCAATCACGAGATAATTATTAGGTAGATTTGTCTCTGTGTCTTGTGTTTATTGGCCTAATCCATGGGCGATGTGTTGGACTCAAGACTACCTAATAATTTCTCCCTTTTTGAGGGGATAGTAATGCTCAATCATGAGATATTGCTGTTAATTATGGGTTCAAATTAATATTATCAACTATAATTCCAGTGCAAAGCAGGAGAAAATAGTTGTACTCAAATGGCTTCTCATGGAGCAGAGTTTCATAGGCTGCTCTACCATGCTCTTATCAATAAAACAAAGCATTGAAAAACTAGAAGAAATTGACCCCGCTTAGAGGTGGTGGAAGTGCAAGAAAGTTGGTAAATCTGAAAGCAGTGAAGAGGAAAAATCAACTCACTTCTCATTTGAGGGTTCATTACGGAGAACTTCAGGTGCCATCCACTCAGGCTAACACATCAAAGACAACTCAATTAGAAATAATAGACAAACAATGCATCCACTCCCTTCAGCCATGAAAGCTATTTTTTTCTGAATATTAGCCGGGAAATAAAATTCTCACCGTTCCTGCAGTTGATTTGGATGATAAAAAGGTGTTATGCTTCAAGCGTGAGAGCCCAAAATCACAAACCTGCCAGGAAACCGCAACATCAGTAAAAAAATACACCCAAAACTAATTCTAACTGCAGGCTATTATTTGCTTCTTCATGATTTGTATCTTCAACTTTTGAGCAACTTGTCACATATAGTCTCTTATAAAAAAAAAATCAACAGATTGAAGAAAACCCGAGTTCAACAAATAAACCATCACATTGGACTTTCTGGCTAAATACAAGCTGCAAGTGACAAGGCTGGGTAAACGAAAATCAGTGGGCGTGTACAGCTCATATGATCCTCCTTTAAACTAGCTAGCTATTAAGAACACCAAATGACAGAATAAGATTTGAATAAAATCACCCAGAGAGCTTCTATGGTATTTTTCCTTCAATGACACCATTTAATATTAGATATCTAAGAACTGTCATTGATAACTGTCATCTAAAATTACCCTTCAACCTCATCCTCTCTTTCACTTACCCTTGTTAGTGGTAGCTTCTAATATTACATCACTTGATATATTTTTTTAATTTTATTATAGTTGACCAACTAGTACACATGGTTTTTAACCTCCTAACAAACAATCTTAGAAATTATTTTTGCACCCACCTTTTGTACCCTAAAAAATTACACGTAATAATTAATCTAACAGTTCACCCCCATTTTTTAAATTTGAACCAGTAGCCACCTACATGCGTGTCCAGTTTTTGCAGTACTAATTATTATGAGAAGAAAGATAAATCAGAACAACAAACAAATGGGAGTCAGGTGACAATAAAGTTCCATACCTTGACAGTCCAGTTTTCATCAACCAAAAGATTTGGCGACTTCAAATCCCGATGAACTATTGTTGGTGTACTGGCATGCAAGCAATTCATGCCCCTTGCCTGCAGTGCAAGAAGGGATTTGAAATCTAACAAAAGGGTGTAAAGTACAAATTTAAAAGAATAAATGGCTGATAATTCATACCACATCGAGAGCCATCTTTATTCTACGCTTCTCATCAATTTGACACTGAGGACGATGTAGAATACGGTATAAGCTTCCTCTGGAAAACCAAAACGTTATTCAAGAAACTGTCAGCTGAAGCATACATAAGCATGTAACCAAGTATCAATACCCTACACATAGATGAAATCACAGAGATGGCTAGCACTCACTGTTGCTTCAAAAAAAGTTTATCACATTAAAGATGAGACAACAAAATGAAGCACATAATTATATACCTTGGAAGAAACTCTGTGATGATAGACAGGTTTGGAGGTCGAGTAACAGCACCCATAAAAAGAACAACGTTTGGATGACGCAATCTACGCATTATTCGAACCTTACATAACAGAACAGAAATCAAAGATTTGGTCAATGATTTTGAACTAAAAAGAAATGAATATGATCTCTGGCACGCCCAGATTTCTTTAGATATGTGCATGTGCTGAATGACGAAGGCAACTCAAATGACACTAAATCAATTTTTACAAGTCAAATATTTCCCAAGATCTTGATGGAAAAGAACGTGGGAAATCAAACGATTATCAAGTGCTGTTAAATCCAAGAACTTTAAGTACAACAGGACATGGCACTACCAAGAGAAGGTTATAGCCACATGCATGGCCATACAGGGCATTTACTATGTCAGTGCCATTATGTTTTGTATCTTTTGGTTTCATGTGGCTAAATGGTAACTGGAAATAGGTTTATTATATGAATACTAGGAAAGCTGAATTGTTGCTTACTTCTCTTTTGAATTCATCCAAAGCAGCACCTGAGAAATCCTGGTCTAAGAACTTCTTCACAGCAACCTCCTGTGATTTAACAACAATCCACCAGCTAGAAGATTAGAAATTACAGTTCTATTTCTCCCACCAAACTTCCAAAATTCAGCAAGCAAGCACTTATGCTAGTAATTAGTGTAACAGAACAATTAACCACTATATTTAGACATCAATGAAGAACGTTCTTCTCTAACCACATATCCAGGTTAATTTAAAACACATGTTTTGGTTTCCAGTCAATGTAGATTTTCAAAATTTGACCAACATTTTTGGCACTACATTTATCTCCAGTTATCTTTCATGGTAAACTCCACAACAGCAACCCACTTGAGATAGTCCAAAGAGAGAATAATCAGAGAAAATAAACATCAAATTTAGACATCAATTGATTAAGATAAAACCAGGATATCAAGAGAAAAATGAGACAGATTTTCCACATTTCTAATAAATAAATTTGAGCTACAATGACAAAATACAAAAGTAAAGAACAATTAAATGAAGAAAGTCAGGCTCACCGTGCCATTCCAATCAGCGTTATAGACCTCCCCATATGAACCTATTCACAAGAAAACATGTGAGAAACTGTCTTCAGACACTAATCCTCCTTATAATCATGCCTGCGTAAGACACAAATGAGAAGGAAACAAAGAGTTTCTGACCTCCACAAGAAAATTAAGACCTTAATCATTTTTTTTTCTCAAGTCAATAGCATGAGACAAATTCTCATGAAAACAAGGGAAAATATTCTAAAGAATATTTTAGGTTAAAGATAACTAGATGCATATTTCATATTACACATTGGTTTTGTACGTGAGTGTGCATGTGCATGCTCACACACACACACACATGTATGCACATGATTATGTAGAAGCAATTCAGAAATAGTGAATCCCCGATGAATTCCAACACAATATGACCAGCCATTTGCATTACCTAGTCCAATCCTTTCACCAAAAACCAAATCTTCCCAGCAAATTTCATCACCTACATCTACGTCATCCAATATTTGATCAACCCTGTGAGAGCTGGAATCAACTGATGTGCTAGGACTTTCTGGACCCTTCAGCTTTAGATTGGTCCCCATAAATCTGTCATGTATGCACTTTCTACGGTCATGGAAACCAATTTCATTGTCTTCACTTTCTTTAACCGAGGCTTCCATGTCATTTTGCAAATTCTTTGCATCCCAGAGTTTTTCTTCAAAATTTGAGTTTACTTCCTCAACAGAAGGCAAACTGTAGCCTTGATTAGTATATGATGACAATTCTGAACTGGCACTGCTCGCAGAATTCCTGGTGTCACTTTCTCTATTGGATGTATTTAAATTACTGGATGACTTGAAACCCTGTGGATAAACTTTTTCAGACAAACTGGTGGAAGCTAAGGAGGAGTGATTATAATTATTATGTTCCCGATTGATTCTAGGATAAAGGCCCTCCACATTATCATTATCTTTTCTTCTAGGCACCTCATTGTAAGCAAATCGATTCTTCCACATCAATGGTGCGGGTGGGCTGGGAACGGGGTTATTTTTCCGTCCTTGAAACTCATTAATTTTATTCTCTGCAGGTTTGTTGTGCATGAAACTTTTGCCAGTTCCCTTGATCTGGAATGGATTAAGATCTGCAAAAAGGTTTTTAGAATCCTCTGAGGTATTAGGAACATATGGGACTACATTAACATTCATCCGCATACCATCACCAATTGCATGCACCCCACGACTCCCTTTGTATACAGAAGTCCCAAAGGCTGTGGAAGCTATATTACCAAGCTGATTTGTAGGAGCTGCTTTATTTGATACTCCAGAAGAACCAACACCAGCATTGTTACTTGAACCAGAGAAAGAAGGCAGGAATTCTGCATTTTCAGAACTTAATATTCTATCCAAAGGCGAAATGCCATCCACTGAAGAGTTCTGACTAGTGCCTTCGCCAGTTAATGGTTTTGATCTAGCAAAAACCACTCCAGTTTGATTAGAGTGAGGAGCAGGGATCTTAAAGGTAGTGTCTTTTGCACTAGGAACATCAGCTGGTATAAGTGTACCGGGAGCTGCCATGAGATCAACCAAAAACTCTCTGAAGGCAGAAAAAATATAGTTACAAGTGAAAACACACAAATATTTTGCATCTACCATACACAGACAGGACACAGAAATGCAGGTGAGCATTTTTACAAGAACATGAAAGAATAGCTCCAGTGTCTCCAACAAAATCTGTGCATATGATGTTGCATTGATTTGACAAATTGGATTTTTAGTTATTTAACAGCAAGTAAGCAAAACTACACCTTTATAAACAGAGATGGCCACAAAAGAAATTGAAAAGAAGAAAACAATAAGTTGCACACAACAATTATAGCATAAACAAGGATTGATTGCAACAGCCAGAAAGGACCCGTATATACGCCCCTGCTTTTGTGTGTCTCTGCATTAATGAGGCATAGAGGACATGTACTTTTCCATGACCTTTCAAACAGGGATCCAAGCCTTTACATTGTGGGTCATACTTGGTCTGTAAAATCAAGTGACAAACTCAATTCTCTTAGTCTATACAAGCATGTCTTGCATTATTTCAAATGCTTATTACCAAAGCCTGACCCCCATTCCTAACTAAGAAAGCAACTAGTGAACAGTCAACAAAAAATAGCAGGTTCCTCCTTGACCCAACCAGAGCAAAAGAAATTCATTCTAGTGAAACTGGTTGAGATTTTAAGAAAAATAGCCATGTACAAGGAAAATCTGCAACGTGTAACAAAACATTCTATCAATGTATAAGATGTGGCCGTGGAAAAAATATAAAACATGTAATTTCTTCCACCAATTAGGTACTTGAGGGGGTCCAACAATAATCCTCTTCCCAGTCAGTCAGTTCTATCAACTTACTTTCTATATCCCTGTAGCAGTTTGAAGTTTTCATTCAAAGAATGACTTCACTACAAAAGGTAGAAAGAGTTGATTACACATTGGACTAAAACCTAAACAGAAGCAGTATAGAATAAGAGAGAATAATACACTAAAAGAAACCTACTTGCATATGCAAAGAAGATGGTCATCTTGAGAGTTAAAAACTATTGACAGACCCGGAAAAGATAAAGAATGAGCTAATAGATATAAAAACATACAGCAAGGACAAGCCACAACCTTTCATCCTCTAACTTTATTATATTGACAGCATCGTCCTCAATGCCAGTGTAATGACTACCTTTCACCAGTCGACAAGGTAACTTAATGGTATCGGCCAACACCTAGATCCAGGCAAACAAAAATTATGAATATAGCTATTCCAAGCAGCCTAACTTAAAATATACAAGATTGCTGCAACAACAAAACCCTCAGGCAATCACTAATGGAAGTATGATGCTGACCTTGAAAAGCAACGCTCGATGTCGAGACAGACCAATATTTACGGACCCAATAGGCAATACACTAGTTTGAAGAGAAGTTCTTAACCCTGTGCTTCTCTCCATCCACTTTGCCAAAATCAAGTTGGCATCCTTTACTGGGCCACCCATGTGTCCTGTAACAAGTTCAGCCAGCTGCTGCACCAAAATAGTAACATCGGTTGCAAGCCAGTCTAATGCAATACATTGTGCAATTTGCATCAGCTCTTCCAAGGCAGGATCAACTTTTCGATTAACTATTACAGCTTCAAAACCAGAACCGCCAGCATTTGTTTCTAGGTCCATGAGGGATGGCATTTTTCCTTGAACTGCTGAGCTTGTGCAGAACACATCATAGAAACCATCCATCACTCTCTCCCCATAATCAAGAACGTTATATTCCTGGTGAAGCAATCCAACTCGGATCAAGGGAAATAAAACTAGGAAAGCATTATTTGATAGCACACATTCACAGAAAACTTAAATGAAGCTAGAAAAGTTCCAGGTGTGCCGCACATTTATCATTTATGAAGCGCCTACACAACCTTCATCAACTACATCATGTATATCAAGATTATTGTAAACGAAACTCGTTCCTTTGCCAATTTTCACTTTCCATGAGATATCTTCAAAATCCATTGACCTTGAGAAGGCTCTAATGTGAAATGTTCCAGGGTGTAGCTTAGCATGAAGTTTTTTTTTATGTTTTGCACACAGCATTATAGCTAATTTAATAGAACCAAATTATTTTATATTTAACAGAACCAAAATTATATTGCTGCTAACAGCATCTCTGGGAGGATTGCTTCAGCTGACCATCCAACACGAGTTTATCTTCACTAACTACCACCAAACTTGGACTTTTTGGCCAGATAAGTTTTCACATATAGTTTGATAGATGAGTTACATCAATTTAAAGTTCATTAACTCAAATTTTTTGCATGTTTGAATCAATGTATGCCCAAGTTATTACAAACTAATGGTTGTTAAAAAAAAAAACAAGCAGAAAGTCTTAAAGCAATTTTCCTTGACACTTCAATCCAACATAATGTGCACTTAAACAGCAAGTAAACTGGCAAACAGGAAAACATTATGGTCAAGCCTTACATACTACAAATGAACATGTAGGAAACTCATGCACATTTTATCCAACTAGATTTTCCGTAGCTTAACAGTAAACTAAACAAAACTCTGTCATGCAACCTTAAAAATAAATTCCTCAGCTCAAACACTCATGATCAATAACCAAAACCAAAACTAAACACTCAACTTCAAACTCATTCTCAACAATTCATGGTATCCAAAACTGACTGAGCACTTCACCTCCAAAATTCAGACACTTTAATCTTTCTTCCCACAAATTTAATAACCCCAAAGTTCATCCACTACAATTCACCACATCAAAGACTCAAAAACAGCTCAAATCAACTAAATTTCCCTAATTAAGCTAAATTTGACACGGTAACTTACAATAAGCAGAAACAATTTAGCACTCCCAAGCTCATCCACTACAGTTATCCGGATTGAAGACCTAAAAAATGCTCAAATTGACTAGATTTTCTTAATTCAACTAAACTCGGAACTAAATTCCTTACAATAACCGGACTCAATAACATTTAATTTACGTTCATTTTCCCTTGATTGATCACTAAATTACACATATTCCAAACACTGAACCTCATTAACCAAAAACTAGTTCAACCACAAAAAAAGAAGAAATTAAAACCCTAATTCAACTCCATCCACTAAAACTTAAATTAGAGAAGCAAGGAAAGGAAGCAATTGAAACCCTAATTCAACCTCATTCACTAAAAAATAAATTAAAGAAACAAGAAAATCAAGAACTTATTATTAAAAATGAACTCACCCAATAATACCTCGACAAATCCTCCACTTTTCCCTCTCCTTTCTCTCTATCCACATCAATCCGATTATTCTCTCCTCCTAAACTCAACAACGTCGCGGCACGTATCTGATCCTTCTCCGTATCATCTCTAAACTCCGAATTCGACGCGCTAATCGCCAACGCTAATTGCACCTGAAAGTCCTCCTCCGACGCAAAGTAATCCGTCCGATTACCAAACGCAAACGGTTGCGCTGTCGTCGCCGGTGAAGGCGATGTTGATGGAGGATTCTCCGGTGAATTTCCGGTTCCGGCAGCTCGGTGATCGGAGGAACATGATGGTGGCGGTGGTGGAGGTGTCGACGCGCTCGTGGCGGTGTCGTTACTTGTTCGATTTGGTGATGACTCGTTGTTGCTTCCTTTGTGTAACTTCTTGAAAATGTGCTTCATACTCTCTGTCTACTGTTTAGCTCTCTCTCTTTCGCTTTGTTTTCTATTTCTTTGTGTTTGGCTAAAATTTTCTCACCTTCCTTCACTTTCTATTTTTCTATCTTCAAATTTCTCTTGTCTTGCTTTAATTT
Organism: Populus alba; assembly: GCF_005239225.2. Lineage (NCBI taxonomy): Eukaryota > Viridiplantae > Streptophyta > Magnoliopsida > Malpighiales > Salicaceae > Populus > Populus alba. Next base: position 3,513,438 of record NC_133288.1, read on the forward strand.
TTTATATTTAGTTTATTTGGGAGTCAAGACTTGACAGAGACTTTTCGAGGCTAGGAAAAGTCGAGTTTGCTTACTGGAGGGAGGGAAAGCTTAATGAATTGGTCTAACGATGGCCGGTACTAGAAAGGGTGTGGAGTTTCTTTTAATTACTAGGTTTTGCCATTCGAAAAATGTTAATTTAGTACTTTTTATAATGATTTTTTTCTTTTTCATTTCTTACTCTTAAAAACCTATGAATAAAGCACACTATTTTTGTTCAAAATAATCTTTAAAAGGTATAACGAGCTCGTCTGGTGATGTGATTAGACCATTTTATTAATATTTTTTAATTTCCATTCTTTTATAAATAAAAAAACATAAGAGAACTTACTATATAAATATATATGAATATGAACTAGCCTCTATGCTTACACTTTTTTTTTTTTTTTGGATTTGAAAAAACTCTGCCCTCTTGAAAAGCATACTTTGTGGGTTCAGGTAAGCGAGGAAACCCCACTCTATGCTTACACTTCATTACGAGAATATACTATTTTTTAAATAAAAAATAATAATATTTAGATATTAAAAATTAATAAAAAATAAAAAAATATTTATAATAAATATGTAAAAGTACTAATTAGAACTAAGTTAACATTAAGATATTTCATCAAACCCTTGATCTAGATTATATGATTGAAATAATCTAATTAAAAATTAAAAAGAATTATAAAACCTCTTAAAAAATATATGTTATTTTTTTAGATTTTTAGCTCGAGTTATTAAACTCAAAACATTCAATTTAAAAAAATTATGAAGTTCAATTCGTATAAAATTATAATGAGATTAAAATAAATGAAATTAAAAAAAAAAACAGCTTTAATAATATAAAATAATTTTAAAAAATAACAATTTAAAAAATAAAAATAAAAATTATTATTACAATTATTATTAATAAATAATAACACCACTATTATTATTTATTATTATTGTTATTGCCAGAGCTAATAGTGCTCGGGTTGTAGAGAGGGATTGGCCAACCAATAGGGTTACTTACACCTGCAATGGATAAGTAGGAAACAGACAGCGAAGACAACAGAGAGAGCAAGAAACGTTGCTTTGTCAATAACACATATCCTTTCCGAACTGGCGGGATTAAGGGTGTAAGAAATTATTTACTTGTATGTTTTTAAAAAAAAAAAAATTGAAAAAAAAAAATTATTTTTTAATTTTAAATTAATTTTAAAAAATAAATATTATTTTAATAAATTTTTAAATAAAAAATATTTTAAAAAATAATCATAATCATATTTTTAAACCGCTAGAACCATGACTGGGCAATGAATCAGAGAACGACAGGGGCGGGGAGAAGGAAGAAATCCCTTGTGAAATCAACAACAGTGAGAATGCTCTCTCTGTTCACATTGTTGCCATCTACTTTCCTCCATGCTGATGTGACTTGCACCGAAAGTGTTTTAATTTTTCTTTTTCTTTTTTTGGAAGGAGTGAATAGAAAATATATTTTTTTTTATTTTCAACTCTTAATATTTTCTATCTATAAAAACAAAACGATTTTTATTTTAAACATATCATCTAGTTATTTTTTTACATTCAACTTTGAATGAATAAAAATGTTTTAAAATGTGGTCGTGATTATTATTTAATATATTTTTTTACTTAAAAATATATGAAAATAATATTTTTTACATTTTTAACACCAATAAATTAAAAGGACTAAAAAATATATAAATTAATTTTTAATAAAAAAAATAGATTAAATTGTCAAGCCAAACACACCCGAAATCTATTTGCAAAAACATGTAGACTCTTGAAAAATATAAAATTTAAATTAAATTAAAATATTTCAAAAACTAATAACTTAATCCCTGCTTAAACTTAAAACTTTAAAGGCTAATGGACGCATGAAAAAAATGTTTTAGCATTTGTCTTGACTCTTGAGATTGTCGGCATCCTTTTCCTAATATAATAGAGTTATTTTAGAATAAATGCCATTTATTGATCAATTATAATAAATAACAAGTAAAATAAAAGAGGAACTAAAATAAAACTTACCAGATACGTCTTGCCATTTTATCTTTCAATAAGTAATGTCTCGAGAGCATTAAAGGGGCATGAAGTTTATATTAATTACTAATATTGTCATTCAAAGTTAGATGTGGTAGCCTGGACGGAGACAAACCGGCGAAGGGTTAACGCGGGATGAGAAATGAGAAGACACGGGGAGTATAATATTCTATTTTAGCACGCACGTGATTGTTGTTATTTTTTAAAATATTTTTTATTTAAAATATATTAAAATAATATTAGTTTTTATTTTTAAAAAATATTTTTGATATTAGTATATTAAAATCATTTAAAAATATATTAATTTAAAATAAAAAATTTAATCAAAAAAATTTAATATTTTTCAAAGTAGTTTTGAAACATAAAAAATAAAAATAAAGAGAATCTAGATGAGCAGATAGTCAAGCTATGTGAGATAGGTGAGAGAGACCTTGCAATTTTTATAAAATTAGAATTTGTTAGTCTTTTTTTATCGGGCTATTTAATTATTAAGAGTATATTTATTCTTGTATTTGATTTTGTTTAAATTTTTATATTTTTAGATCATTTAAATATGTTAATGTTAAAAATAAATTTTATAAGTTAAAAATAAAATTATTTCAATACATTTACAAACAAAAAACACTTTTAAAAAAATTACTACAGCCATACCAAACAGATTCTAATTGGAAAGGTGGGTATTGATTCAAATGGTTCAGTCTAAACATAAAAAATTATTGTTTTTAAACGGAATTGAATGAAAAAAAAATTAAATGAATTAGTTTGATTTAATTTTATAATTCTTAAAATTACATAAATCTAATTTGAATTAATTATAGGCTTTTAGCTGGGCTGGTTTTTACAAAATTTTATCTAATAAACTTTTAGTTTATAATGGGTTTTTCAATTTAGATTAGGTTATCTAAAAAAAATTAAAATCAAATTCAAACTGAATTGATTTTTTTTGTATTTTTTTGCTAACAAAACTATCCAACAAATCAAGAAATAGATTCCGCTTTTAATTTCTCACGGTGTTGGGCCGACCCAATGGATATTCGCAACAGGATGAAATATTTTATATAAAAAAGTCTACCAAAAGCAAGCAAGATAATTTTTGTTGTTAAAGATTCGTTACTTTTCTCTATTTATATTATCTTTCCATTTGACTCTTCATGCCTTGTAAGGAAAATAATAATAATTAAATCTCTCTTTCTTCACCTTTTGCTTTTCGTGATCCTATGATGTTTCATTAAGATCTAACAACACCTAATGGATTTTTTTTTTCTTATTAGTATATTTAATATGCTGTTTTTTTTATTATGTTTGAGAATGCGGTGTAAATTGTGTTTTTTAAAATTTTAATTTTTTTGTTTAAAATATTTTTTTTATATATTTTTAGATCATTTTAATGTGTTAATGTATTTTTAAATAAAAAACACTTTGAACCGCTACCGCTACCACAATATTCCAAACATGCCTGAAGTATCTCTTTATCGTGGACGGGAAACATTTAAGATAGAATTTTTTAAAAAATATTTTTTATTTGAAAATGTTTGTAAAATTTATTTTTAATATTAACATATTAAAATAATTTAAAAATAAATAATTTTTTTTTTAAATATGATTAAACCATGAAAACGACAATCACATAGCCTAGAAGATTTTGCATTGTTTTACCTCATTCTTTAAAATATTTTATTAATCCATCTGGGGCATGCATCAAGCTAAGGGGGTCACGACATTTGACGTCTATTGATGACATGAAAGGTCGGTTACGATAGACTTAAACAACAGACAAATCATACTAGAAGAGTTAAAGCTCCAAATTCATCTATGAACAAACCACAAGGGTGGCTTCTCCCTTTTTGTCATGTCATTTGAAAAAGTTCATCTCACGGCCACGGTAACTTTCTAGGTAAATATTGTCTAACTCTGTTTTTAAAAAATTAATTTTTTTATATTTTTAAATTATTTTGATGCGTTGATTTTAAAAATAATTTTTTTAAAATAAAAAAATTATTTTGATGCATTTTAATAAAAAATACACTTGAAAAAACAACCGCAACTATACTCCTTAATAGATCTTTAACTAATTTGACCTAATTTTTATTGATTTATTGAAAAAAAAAAGTAGTTTAAATGTCCCAGCACCTTTTTTTTTACCCGCAAAGATATCACAAATTAAACAAGAAATATACATTTTTCATATACACCACATAGCGTTTTTTTCCGATTTCTAAAGCCAAAAAGAGATTGTTCATGTCAAGACTAAAAACTTACAAAAAATTTTACTTCTATTTGAATTCTGAGATTTGGTGTTCAAAATTACGAGGTTTTATGTAACATTGAGATACTCTCTATGCATAAATAATAAAAATAAAAATAAAAATAAAATCATGTTTTAAAAAGAAAAACATCAAATATTTTTCAATTCAAAACTGTCTTATAAATTTATTTTAAATCTATATATCTTTCATTAAACACATCAATCTTATCTTTCTATAGACACAACCTTAGTGTTAATTGAAGAAGACCGACCTGTTTATTTTTGTATTTTAAAAGTATTTTTTTTTAAAAAAATTGATTTTTTTAAAAAAAATTTCTTAACTTTAAATTATTTTTTTTTTGTATTTTTAGATAATTTTGATATACTGATATCAAAAATATTTTTTAAAAAATAAAAAATATATTATTATGATACTTTTCTAATTGAAAAATACTTTAAAAAACAATCACAACTATATTTTTAAATAAACTAAACTTATTAGAGAACTCTAAATCATCCTATTTCATTTTTCTCTGGTGGATAATAATTCAATGGAGGTAACATTCACACCCATCTTGAATTTCTTCCGTCTCATAAATTACTCCCTCAAGAATCCAAAACATCATGTAAAATCATGAAAAATGGCACGAGACAAGGAAAAAACGATCCTGTCATTCTAGTCTTCTAGATGTGGAGATTGTTCAACAGATCAGTCCTAATCAGTTTGCATAAAAAAGAGGCCATGAAGAACCGATCTAGCTAGCCGGGTAGTTTTCCGTTTACATGACAATGGCTAGTCTTCCGGTTTTTGCAGCGCCATATGATTTTGGATGATAAAAAAAATACGTTTTAAATATATATATATATATATATATATATATATTAATAGAAATTAGGTAATTGAAGTGTCTGGTTCAATGAAAAAAAGAAGAAAATTTATTTCATTTAAAAGGCTTAAGTTGGAAACTTAACCTAGGCTAGAGGAGAAAATGAATCAAATCCTAGATTAAGCCCAACAATGGCAAAAAAATCCGGCCCAGCCCAAGAAAATTAAACAAAGAAAACATCACACAATAGATATATAGCTTTGATTTATCGCGTGATTGCAAATTCCAAGTTTTAACAAAAAAAAAATATTAATTATTTTGAGTAATTCCAAATAAAAATGGTATTAGAAAATAATATAAATCACATCCCGAAATATCACCTAACAGTTTAAGTTATTAGGTTGAGAAGATTATTTGACATGGTATCAGAATCTTGATGATCAAGCGGTCACGAGTTTGAATTTCACCATTCTTATTTATTTGATAAAAATTAAGCATAAGACAATGTGGATTTATGCAAGTTTTAAGCCCAAAGAGCTTTCACTTGAAGGGGTATATTAGAGAACAATATAAATTATATTCTGGGACCTCATCTAACAACTTAAACTATTAGATTAAGATGATTCTTTGACAAATAAAAGACTAATTTAACTCAACCCTCCAACCCCATCACTGTATCCTAACCCACACACCAGAACTAGGTATACCAGAATGCACAACATACAGCATATAGTACCCTGGTGGAGCAATCTCAGATGACGATGGCCCAAAAACACTCGAAGTATATGATGATGTATCATCATATATAATGTCATCAATCTTCAGCACCACCATCCTTTGATTCATGGAAAATGAGTGTGTAGTAAAAGATGGCGCAATTATTCTTACTGATAATACGCTTTGTGTTAAATACTCTTCCACAGAGAAACTCACCAAAAATCTCTGCCCCCGACTTATAGTCTCATCTACGGACAAGATCACAGGTCTTACTGATGCGTAATCAGGTGATAAATAGGGTGGTGAAAAGGTCTCCAGGCTCAAGTCTGTTGGGTACACTACGTTGGTGAAGTTATAGTAAATATGAGGGTTGCCGCCACCGACAAGAACACGGCCATCAGCGAGGAGAATTGCAGCTGAATGATACATTCTTGGACGTGGTGATGGTGGCATGACTGAGAACCGCTGGTCAGACGGATGGGATGGATGGTAGATGACTGGTCTTGTTGCCGGCAGGCGTCCAAGTTCCCATCCAGCAGTGCCTAATTGAACACCGTTGATTATAATAACATCGCCGGTCGGAAGAAGTAGCATATCGCCCATTGCTCGTGGAATTGGCATGGTTTCCATGACCCAGCTCGCGTTTTGATCAGTGACCCTGAGTCGTCCACATGTGGGAGTCGCTCGAACAAAGGTTCCACGTGCAGCTAGCTGGAATGCACCACTTGGTGCTCCTCCGCAAACCAAAACTTCAGGGTCAATTCTGTATTCATTCTCATCTAAAGGCAAGAGAACTGATGATCCAGTACTAGGATAATTGCGAGGGTCGCCTCCTGGGATGCTGGGAAACTCTCGAACCACACGGTTCTGATTGTAATCAAACAATATCGATCTTGTATTAGCAAAGATGAACAAGTTCCCATCTGGTAAGAGGTGGACGAACGGATAGAGATTGTTCTCAACATCACCCTCCCTAGTTTCCCTTAGAAAACTGAGCTGAAAAGTTCGACGAGGAGAAGAGCGAGGGAAGAACTCGTAGTTAAATTCCCTACGACCGCCAATAATGATAATTCGACCATCATGCAAGATTTGATTAGTTGCATACCATCTTCTTCTTGATAAATACTCCGGGAACTCAACCCAATCACACGAGTCATTTGTGCATGGAGTAAACATGCGTGTTACATTGTCACCATCATGGAAACCCCCAGTCTGGACTAGGGTTCCATTGGGTAGAACTGCACCAGAAGAGCACCAAGTGTCTGTTTGGACCATTAGGGGACGGTAGGTGTCAGTGATAGTATCGTAAAGGATGGAGTGTGCAGTGCAATCTATTTTAAGGGCTTCGTCGTCGGGGTCAACACGGCAGAGGCCACCGGGGAGGGAGATGTTGGAGGGGCCAAAATCTGTGCGATCATAAATTACAACTTTGTTGTCATGCAGAAGCTGCATGTGCATAGCTGAGATGCCCACACTTTCAGACAAAAGATTCCATCTCCCATGGCTGCCATCAGATGAAGGCCTGGTCTGGGATATGACTACTGAAGGGTAAAAGATGAAGAAAGAGGGTGAAAGTAGGAGGAATTTGATCATGTTAAGAGACATTGTGGGTGGAATGGCTCTGGTTGACACTACAGTGTGAGTAAGACAGGAAGTAGGTTGCAATGGAGTTGATCAAAGTGAGCTACACACTAACTAACCTTGTGTGCTAATTAATTTTGCACCAAGAACAGGGAATTAACAAAGGAAAATAATCTGGGGACGGCCTCACGAGTCGCACGAACCAAGAGGTTGTGTCTCTTGAATGGTATGGCCAAGAACTGTGTTATTTGCATGTATCAAATTAGCAAGGAAAAAAGGATACTTAATCTTTAATAAACACAATATTGAATATTAATAAAATTTTAAAAAAATCAATAAAAAAAAATATATAAAAAATTAATTTATTAGATCACACTAAATCAATTCTACTTCTATTTTTATTTAGTCTAGACTGGGGTCACTCGGTTATAGATTAACCCACCAGGTTGGGTTAAGTTTTAAAACAAAGAAATTGCATCTAGTTTACTATTAGATTGATGGCCCGTGACTTGCCGTGAGTCGAGCCAATTTCTTTGTAGAGTAAAAGAAACGATACTAAAGTATTGTCATTTTATTTTAAAGAAAAAAAAAAAAAAACAACTCAGACATAATAGAATTGATTGTAAGCAGGTGATTTGCGATAATCAAACAGAAACAGAGCCCCGGTTATTTTACAGATCTTCCAAGGATCCATTGCATGAGGAGTCATGATAATGCAAGTTTGACACAGAAGTCAACCATAAAATCCAAAGCCTCACATTGAATGGTGTTTGATGGGACTCGACCACCATAATATAACATCATAATACTAAGAAATTCAACCATTGGCTCATCGTATTCTAGCAAGCCACAACTCAATCCAACCAGGCAAAACCAAACCAAAATTGCCAGTAGAAACAGGTATTGTGTTGAAGGGAAAGCAGGGGAGAAACCGAAACCAAAAAAGGTAAACTACACAACAATTCAGCCTAATTCCTTTTATCCTTGTTTCGCCTAGATGAAACAACTGTCCATCCATCTTCTGATTGAGCCTCCTTGGCCCTTGGCTCATTGACTGGCCTGTTTACTGGATTCATCTTCGATTGGAATTCTGGTTCATCCACCATCATGTTCGATTCATCATCACCCATTTTATCATCCTTGCCGCTGTCCTCAGAATCATCATCACTGTCCACAGCCTATGAAAAAATAGGAAATAACAATTAAGAGAGAAAAAAAAGCTAATGAAAATCATTATAATTTTGTTCTTGCATGTAATTAGTGATACTTGTCAATATCCAATTTCCTTGTAATGATCTCCCTCTTAGCAAATACCAGAATGAGGCAGCATTTTTATGGACTGCTAGGCACCACAGAGGAAACTAAATAAACGAGCAGCACTTTTGCACAGCCACAGTGAATTTTAATTTGTTCATCAACTAGAAGCTGGATTCCACAGTATCCTCCTTGACGCTATAAGTATGGAGTATGGGACAGCAAAATGAAATCTATTCACTTGTGGGATATTTCCCGAAGCAAACAAGACACTATTTTCATTTCAGAACATAAACCTTGCAGATGCAGAATTCACACCATAATTACCTGCTTGACATGTTGATGAGCTCTTGTTCTAGGACCTGCTTCCCTCAATTTCTGAATAGAACTATAATTGCCTTCTAAACATTCTTCATGCATAATCATTAATTTTTCTGCTACCTGAAAATATAAAAATTTCTTCCTTCATATACAAAACCAGTTTCATTTAAGAAAAGAGAATGCAAAGAAATTCGTTGCCCCTGCAAAATAACCCTACATGGTTCAAGCTTCATTAAATTGGTACCAGAACAAACAAAACCATTATCAAAGGCAGTTGGACCTATATGGGTGAGTTTTTGAAGAATCATCTGCAACCATTTTACTCACCATAACAATGCATGTACTTAAAAGAAGAAGAAGACTGCAGTGCTATAAAGAATAAGGGATTACCTCTTCAATGCTGCCATCCTCAATCATGGTATTCAGAGAAAGCATAGCTTCATCCAAGATGCCTTCCAAATCATCAATAAAAAGCGGCTCTGCACCTCAGGTTTTAAGAGAAGTAACATCAGAAATAGAACTAATCAATTGCCATTCATTACAACAGTTACATCAAAGTAAAGACGAATAAAAAAAAAGCCTAAAAACTTGTCAATTCAATTAAAGTTACAAACTTTTGACAAATTTCGTCCAATTTTACTCAGCTGATCATCCAAAAAATAAAAAAAAATAAAAAAATTTTGGCAATCAAGATCGCAAATCGCAGAAATTCGAGTCTAATTGTCACTAAAATGAAACGAAAAAAGATAAAAACTTTCCATGTGATTGAGGACCGAGTTTACTACCTTTAGACTGAGTGAACCAAGAGAGGATATCAGAGGCGAGTTGCTCAGCTAATAGGCCAGACCCGCGGCCACCCCATTCGTTTTCAACGGCGAGTTGCAAAGCTGACCATTTAGAAAGAATTAAACAAATTCCTTCTCTGAATTGAGAAATTGAATCTGCTGTTAGTTGTTTTGAGGACCCAATTTGGCCAAATCCTCCAGTTAAGCTGCTGCTGCTCTCCATTGTAGATCGTTGTTTGTGTAAAACCCTAATTTCTTTTCCAAGGCTTTAATTAGGAAAGAAGGGGCTTGTTTGGTTTCGAAGATATAGTTGTTCTTTATCAAGATTTAAATGCATTAATACATAAGCAATTATACTTATTTAAGTATAAGAGAATTCCCACCTATACTAATAGAGATATTTTACAAATATTAGATACAGATTATCTTAACCTAATAAACACTAAGTATAAATTATCAATCTTGTTAATTAAAATAAATAAATAAAATTGTTAGGATAAATTAATTAATCAATTATACAATCCAAAAACTCTGTCGCTAAACTACTCGGATTTCTAGTACTTCACCATTTATCATCAAATTACACTTCAAAAATACAGTTATTATTTCCCTATGATCTAATTGTTTAACCAAGCATCACCATGGTAGCCTAGAATATTACCTGCTGGACCGGGTCATCATCTTTGCACGTAAATGCCATGTGTCTCTTGTCACCTCCATACATTTCTGTCCAGAACAAGCACATGGGATTTAGCAAATCATCTCAAGATCAGCCAAGTGTTTCTGTAACATGAAGATGTCTCTCCAAATCTCTCCACGTTTCACTTCATAACTAAACGTGTCCAAATCTTGCTTGCTCTCAAGAACGTATAGCATGGCCCTTCATTACAGTTGCCTGAATGAACAAGAAACAAGGGAAGGAAGAAACCTTAATTATTACAAACCTTCAACACAACACAAAGTACCAATTAATCATATAGAAAATGAGCCAAGGACAGCAACAAAGGCCTCAAGAACCCATCAAGTATGGAGATGTGTTTTCTGTGGAAGGTGAGCTTGCTGAGAAGCCAGTGGCACCAAGAGATGCTGCAATGATGCAGACAGCAGAGAATGCATTGATGGGGCAGATTCAGAGAGGCGGTGCCGCCTCAATGATGCAATCTGCTGCTATGAGAAATGAGAGAGCTGGGTTTGTTGGTCACAGTGATGTCAATGATGTTGCTAACTATCAGGGAGTGAGTGTCACTGAGACTGAGATGCCTGGGAGGCGTATAATAACAGAAGCAATTGGTGGTCAGGTTGGTTTTTTGCTTTCTCTTTTTTATCTTCCTTGTATTTGAATAGAACACAGAGGATATTTCGTAATTGTGATTTCATTTTGCCCGTAGTTTCTATAATTTCAAGAATGAAATTAAATCAGTGCTGATATATTAATTATCAGTGATTTATTAATATTATTTTTTATATATATAATTAACAGACTGTTAGGGACTTCGATCAAAGGGCTCCATTAGTGCAGTCACCACCACCCGTATTCCAACAGGTTGATGCTGGGATCACAATTGGTGAAGCACTTGAAGCCACTGCCCTATCATGTGGGCAGAAGCCTGTTGAATGGAGTGATGCAGCGGCAATCCAAGCAGCTGAAGTAAGAGCCACTGGCCGGACAACCATTACTCCCGGTGGAGTTGCAGCCGCGGCCCAGTCAGCAGCAACCATCAATGCAAGAATGACGAAGGACGAGGACAAGACAAAACTGTCAGATGTTCTAGCAGTAAGTGCATAAACAAATGACAATTAGCTTAGTGTGATTAAGGGAGCCCCAATAACATAAAATTTGTTGCAGGATGCAACTTCAAAGTTACCAGCAGATAAGCCGGCGACGAGAAAAGATGCTGAAGGGGTGACAGGAGCAGAAATGAGGAACGATCCACTCTTGACTACACATCCTGCTGGTGTGGCTGCTTCTGTGGCTGCTGCTGCAAGGCTCAACCAGCAGAATAACACGAAAAATAAGAAAGAATCTTAAGTAGCTAGAGATTTATTTTTTGGTATAATCATGCGTGTCTGTTATTTCTGATAGGCTATGAAATAAATTACTTGAGAGTCAAGTTTTGTTACCTTCTGCACTGTATGTTTCTGCATGATTGCGTCTGGGATAAAGAAAGGAACGGATCATTAATAAGTTCTCCCTCTCTCTGTTCTCGCTATCTCCCATGTCCTTCTGTCTTTTCGAGACATTACATGAACTGAGGAACACTAAATCATCATCAAAACGATATGAGCAGCATTACTGAATGATCAGCGTTCTGTCTTAAAATGATCAGTGGCGAAAGAGACTAAATGCCATAGCAAAATTGTGTCCCATTGATCTCTTGAATCTTGGAACTCTCTTAATTCTTTTGCAGACGAGGATTTAGCACCCCTTGAAGAGCGCAGATCCTCGAGTAAATTAGGTCATGATTTTCAATTGTGATTAGGATCGCTAAAGCCAAAAAAAAAAAATTAAGTCGTAAAATTATTCTTGATAGGCAATCATTTAAGAGGATGAAAGAATTTATTTCAAGGTACAGAGCAGCGAAGGCCCGAGAGGACAGATTAAATAAGGCAATAAACTAATCATAGGTCATCTTTTCTGCCTCTTCCCTAACGGAATTTGTTAACAACATTTGTCTTTATTTATTAGTGTTCTCCAAAATTTGTGTAGCATCTCAAGTATCATAGGTCATCTTTTCTGCCTCTTCCCTAACGGAATCAAACAGCACAGAAGACAAATAGCGCTCGCCGGCGCTGGGGAAAATCACCTGCATGAAAAACAAAATGCATGACTAAGTAGAAGGTATTGGATTTGGTGTGTGTGATACTAAATTACAAGGCAATTCAAGTGCCAAATTTAAAGAAGAAAATCACACTTACGACGATGAGTTTCCCAGCATTTTCTGGCCTCTTTGCCACCTTTATTGCCGCCGCCGCTGCAGCACCAGATGAAATCCCTACCTGTGTGGGAAAAGAGATAAAAACAATTTCATAATCTGTATCATAAGGTGAAAGCAAGGTGGACAGAATGCAAAATCTCTTGTGATAATAGAAAAGGGACTGTCATTTTTGAAGACCATCAATGATAAGTATTAAACTTGTTCAACCGGGTCGCCGGTCAACCCGCCGGGTCACACCGGGTTTTTTCTTCAACCCAGCCTGGTTCCAGCCCCGGGTCCAGGGTCGACCTGCCGTGTACTGTCATGACCAGAATTTTCTTATCAAGCCTATATAAGCTATGTACTCTGCAGTGTTAGTGTGAGCCAATAAATCACTGAGAAATTGCAGAGAATGATTGAGAGCCCTTTGCCTTTTGTCCTCATACAAAACAACAACACAAATGAGATAGTACTTGTTGACTTACCAGCAAACCTTCCTTCAAGGCAAGCAGTTTAGCAGTTTCAATGGCTTCCTCACTTGACACCTAAAGAGTCCAAGCAACGCTGAAGTTAATGAAAGTAATATGCTCATATCGTTTTTGTTTTAAGAGAGTTTCTCCTCTTCTATAATATCAGAAAAAGAAAACTAAAACCAGAAAAAAGAGTTCCCCAAAGAAAGAAACTCCTGTTTAGATTAGTCCTTAATGTCAAAAAACCATCTCAACCCAATAATTTAAACTGTTAGGTGAGATCTCAAGATATGATTTATATTATTCTTTAAAGGTCCTGAAACGCACAAGAATTACAGTCAAATAAGCATCAAACTGTGATGTCTGAATGACCAAGAAACTACTCCAATATTAAAGTTGTGGGGTTGCATAGCCACTCTGGGTCGGGATCATGAACCTGGTAAAGACATGCACGCAAGGCGAAAGAAAAACATTGTGCTCCATAGAAAGGGATCTGCCAAGGTCAAACCTAGAATGGGATTTTCGATAGTTCTCCGGGTAAACTAATTCTTGAACATCGAAAAAGGATATAACAAGACTGCAGCTCAAGCAGATGATTATGCATGTTCAATTTAGTGAAAGTGGAATAAGAAGGGATTTTATACTTACTTGAACAACTTCATCAAGTAAGTCAACATCCAATACAGGAGGGACAACACCAGCACCGATTCCTTGGATCTGATGTGAACCTTTCACATGTGAAAATACGTCAGTAATTAAGGTCAACATTTGTGGATATTAAAATCTTAGTTAAAAGTTAAAATGCAATCAGATCAGCAGCACATCTCCATGATCAACAGTGAACATCTAGTTTGGTAATCAATTTATGCTTCCTCTTCTTTTAAATACAGAAACAGTAAATTTGTGAAAATCTGAATTACAAGTTTCCTTGTGCAGTTTTAAATAGCTATAAAATCGAGAATGACATAAAGAGTTCCCACCGGGTTTTCCTCCATTCAGGACTGCACTTTCTGTTGGTTCTACACCATAGACCTAGACATAAACAAGTGAAAAGTATCATTAACATAGCCAGTCACCATGTTATCTTGGTCTATCTCTCACAAACCAAACAGAAGACTACCTTAATCTCTGGATTCTTCTCTTTAAGGAATTTCCCAGCTCCAGTTACTGTACCACCGGTCCCTATACCAGCAACAAATGCATCGACTTTCCCTATCGAGTCCTTCCATATTTCTGGGCCTGTGGTTTCATAATGGATCTGCTCAAAAGATAACAAACTTAGAGATGCAGCATTCCAGTATCCATTTCCCACCACAAGATGTTGTCGCAGAGAATACCTGTGGATTGGCAGGATTTTCAAATTGCCGAAGCATATAGCCATTGGGAGTATTATTTAAAACCTCATCAGACTTGTCAAGAACCCCTTGAAAGCCCTTGGCTGGATCTGTGAGGCACACCTCGGCTCCTAAAGCTCTCAGCACAATTCTTCTCTCGAGACTCATTGTCGCTGGCATTACAAGGATAGCCTTGTATCCCTTCACTGCAGCAATAAATGCTACTGCAATGCCAGTGTTACCACTGGTAGGCTCAATGAGCACAGTCTGCAACGAATTTGATGGTACATGGCCAGAAAAGGGTTAGGGAAAATTGTAAGTTTCAAAATTCAAAATATAGCGATCACCTATCCAAACCATTCACGTGTAAGCACACATCACTTAAAGGAGTAAAATTCCACAAACATCCATTCTCAATATTTCAGAAATCTAGATAGGTCTGATGTGAGGTTACCTTACATCATGGACTTGAAATGGACTCTAGTAGTATATCACAATTCTTACAAAACATCTATAGCTAATTAGCTATGGAGGACTCTACAACTAACCTTGCCTGGCGTAATAAGGCCCTTATCTTCTGCATCTTTGATCATGCTATGTCCAATCCTACATGTCAAAAAATGATTAATGAAATGAGCTGAGTCCAATACAAGATATCAGAATAAAAAAATAAAACCAGTAAATAGAAACTTAAGGGAACAAGTCGCATGCCTGTCTTTAACACTGGAAAGAGGTTCCATCATTTCTAGCTTGGCGGCAATGCGGGCTACGCAGCCATCCACAACATTGTTGAGATATACCATCGGGGTATTTCCTATTAACTACAGAAACACTTCAGAAATCAGAAAGGAAACACACTAACAACAACAACAACAACAACAACAATCATCCAAACTAGTAAAGAAATTAAACAAACTGAAATTAAGATCATTGTTATTTAACCTAAAAAAGGAAACACCAGAAGTGTAAAGTAATCAAGAAGAAAAATGACCTCAGTGACATCTTTCTTAATTGCACAATTTTCCTCCATTTTTCCTACACAACCTGGATACAGATAAAAAAAATGTGAGATTGAAGAAAATATGCAAGACAAAAAAATTTAAAAACTTAACAGTCACAAACATTCCTCTCATCAAAATGATCTCTTCAATCAGTTCTATAAAGGCAGACTTCTGGCTTGTAAGTACCTGTTATTAATTAGTTTTACAAGGCAGTAAAAAAGCTGGAATTTAGGACCTAAGAACACAGTTAAGCAAACAACAGAACATTTTAATAAGGTGGTAAACCAGAAAATTAACCAGGCAATTTCGCTATCATGTATAAAACTAATCACTAAATGGATATATCTCTTGACAGTATAAGACTTCACAAAAAGATTCATAGAAAGGAAGCACACAATACTGGAATTACTCTAATTACTAGATAGATACTTGTAATCACCAAAAGCTTTTAGTCAATGTCAAAAGGGAAAGTTATGTCCTAGCCTAAGGGATTTTAGAAATCTAGTAAGCTTGAAAGGGATGCAGAGTTGAAGAAAAACCTACCCAAAGGGCCTTCAAAAGTCAAATGATATCCTTGTGAGTGTGAAAAAGGAGGACGAAACAGCGAAATAACTTTGAAATGTCAAATACCCAGTACAGAAATCATAAAAATTGTAGATTTTGATCCAGTCAAAATAGTGTCGAACCCCCCTTGTGTCAAGCACCGATATCAGCAGTAGAGAAATGTCAAACTTTCCATTGCCAGTAATTGACAACAACACCACGTCTATTGACAACCACAAAAGGTCTAAGCATGTTATTTGTTTATTTATTAGGATAAAACAAAGGACTTCCAACTTTAAACAGCATCTGGTGGATATAACATGTTTTTTAAAGTATTTTTTAATTAAAAATATATAGATACATACATTCACACATCCACATACAAGAGATTGTCTTTTTCTTTTGAACAGTTCACGTGTTTTCTTGATTCGAAGTGGCGTACTGGACTTTTAGGATGCTTACATGTATTTTTTTTAGTATTTTGCAGTAGTTGATTATGCATATATTCATTTTTTCTTTGTTCTTTTCTTCTTCACTTGCCTTTGTAAGGTCAAGAAAATAATAAAATATTAATAGGTTTAGAAGAAAACAACGTAGTTTGTTTGGAATTGTTCATGATAAACCACTTCCTCGTTCCTCTCGACCTATCCCAAGGGCAATATCTCCAAATTCTTCTTCTATTTTGATATCCACAGAATACCATCTTACCTTGTCAAACAGCTATTTTGTACCTTGTAATATATCTTGTGTCTCTATCATGAACCTCGAGATATTTAGGGAGGCAAGTAGTAAGTAGTCAGGTCCTCCTCTCTTGTCCTTGTGCTACTCTTCATTTAGGTCACTGTCAGCTCCAAGCCGGTGTTTTCCATCTCCACTGTTAATATGACTGCTGCATGGCCGCTTTTTATTACCACTAGTTATCATATTATTCTGCAGTTGGAGAGAAAAAGGGAATATAGAGAGTTTGTCTTCAATGTGGGCATAATATCCATGCTCAATAGGTTACAGAAACCAGACAAGAGGCACAAAATCGCACAGATGCTGTTGGTTTAAGGTGCTGCATTTTGGTTTCAAATCTATCACGCTGTAGCCATCTCAGGTTGAAAAGCAAGAGTTCTACAATCTTAAAATTTCAAGACAGTTGACATCAAGTCTATTAAGAGTCTTATGCTTGAAGCATTCCTCCATGAAGCATTCATATGTTGCATGGAGGAGGTACAATTTTGAAGGAATCAGGCCTGTGTTGCACAGCCCCTACCCATACGAGTCCAGCATCAGTGTGAATTACGTTCTTCCAAGAAGGAATTGTGCAAAAAATCCAATAGTTTAACTAGGTCCCCCGTAGAAAAATCAGCAAGACCTTAATCAAAGGTCATTGTTTCTGCCTCATGCCTGATGGAATCAAACAGCTTCGAGGAAATATATCGCTCCCCGGCACTAGCAAAAACCACCTGATTGGCAAGAAAATAAATGGCATTAGTAGATTTACAGTGCCTTCTAAATGCCACTTGAAGCAAGCCCATCTGACTTACCACGATGAGTTTCCCAGCATTTTCCTGTCTCTTGGCCAACTTTATAGCAGCAGCTGTTGCGGCACCGGATGATATTCCCACCTACATGGAGAAGGGCAGGTTTTTATCGTAAACAGAGAAACATGATGTCCATGAAAAGGAATCTTGAAGAAAGTTTAGGACATACCAGCAAACCTTCTTTCAAAGCAATCAGCTTGGTTGTCTCAATAGCTTCATCACTCGATACCTAATGTGTGATAGCAGCACCATGTAAGTTTAGTAACACGATTCCTAAATAAATGTCAAAAAGATTACCCTCTTATGTCCATTCTACTGGACCTCCAACCACCTCAATTAGACCCAGTGTTTGCTTGTCTATCCTGTACCCAATTATTAATTGAGGACCGAGATGGAAAACCTTATTTACAAAAATTATTACAATTTTCTTTCATGTTTTCTTCTCATGGTCTCGCCATTAGCATTCAATTCAAATTACAAGCGCAGCCAAAGGAATGGCATTTCAAGCAGATAATTTTAATAGTTATCAATTGAAAGGAAATGGTTTTACTTTGATAACTTCATCGAGGAGGCCAATATCCAAAACAGGAGGAACAATGCCAGCGCCAAGTCCTTGAATCAGATGTGCACCTGTGACGAAAAAGAAAACAATGCAGCCATTCAGGATGCAATCAAATCACGAGAACTTTGCAAGTTTTGGACAGGCTTACATGAAAATTGATATAGTAACAGAATTTTAATCACGCCATCTCAAGAAAGAATTAACAGTTTAAAGCATGGAGCAATTCAGAAATTACCAGGTTTTTCTCCATTAAGGACTGCACTTTCTGCTGGTTCTACACCATAGACCTAGATGTGAAATGAAAGAAAGTCATGCAATGAGATTATAGGACAGATACCTGCTCTTCACACACACACACACACTCCCCGGAAGAAAACCTTAATCTCCGGTTTTCTCTCCTTAAGAAATTTCCCTGCTCCAGTTACTGTACCACCCGTCCCTATCCCAGCAACCAGGACATCAACTTTTCCAGCTGAATCTTTCCATATCTCAGGGCCGGTGGTTTCATAATGAATCTGTATAAATGAAAATAAAGTGATTCCTAAATCTTTTCGACCCAGCAAAGCATGTTACAAATACAGATAGGAAGAATACCCTTGGATTGGCTGGATTTTCAAATTGATGAAGCATGTAACCATTAGGTGTGACTTTTAGTATCTCCTCACCCTTTCTAAGGACCTCCTTATAGCCCATGGTTGGATCTGTGAGATGCAACTCAGCTCCAAATGCCAGCATCACTATTCTTCTCTCTATACTTTTTGCAGCTGGCATGACAATGATAACTTTGTAACCCTTGGCTGCAGCGATGGATGCTAATGCAATGCCCGTGTTACCACTTGTAAGTTCAATGAGGACAGTCTTCAGCCAATTTGAAACACAAACAACCAGAAAAAAGGGAAATCTTTAGTAGAAATCTTCAACAATTAGAACTAGCTATTTGGCGATTATCCTACGATTTCAACCATTCATGTGCTTGCAGTATTCAATATATTAGCTATATATAAGGGTTTCAATATGTGTTATTAAAAATGAGTAGAGAGTGGATATCGGACAACGAACTCAACAAAAATGTATTCAGATTTAGAGAACTTTGTTTACTGACCTTCCCCGGAGTAATTAAGCCCTTATCTTCCGCATCTTTGATCATACTATATGCAATCCTGCATATTAAAAATGGAATCACAACTGCATTTATTTCACTAATGACAACAAGGACTAAAGAGACACTGGAATTCTGAAGGTAGCATGTTGTGTACCTGTCTTTAACGCTGAAGCAAGGTTCCATCATCTCAAGCTTGGCAGCAATGCAGGCTACGCAACCATCCAAGATATTGTTGAGATATACCATAGGAGTATTTCCTATTAACTGCATAACACCACGGAAGAAGGAAGATGCTCACCATTAAGAACATTATTATGCATTAAGACAAAGCAGAAGTGATACAAGTAATCCAGAAGAAATTTACTTCAGTGACATCTTTCTTGATTGCACACTTGTCCTCCATATTCCTTTATAGAAAATCTGAATGCAAATAGTCAAGATAAACACATCGTCAAGTGATTGTGCACAAACCGGTCCAAGAATTGAAAACAATACCGCAATCCCCTCAAACTTCACACTCAAAAGATGGTTTCGTATTGCTTCCAAGCAACAAAAACTTAAAGAGGCAATAATTGTTCCCAAACAATAAAGGAATTACTTGAGATCTTTGTTCTGTGTTTTCATGTTCAAAACTTCAGCTAAGCATCAACACAGATTTAAAAAAAAAAAAAAAAAACAGATATTTCACTAAGACCCACCAAGTTTCACAGTTGCCACAAGAAGCAAAATCTCAAACACATTTTTCTATAAACAACTTCTTACAACACAGCTAGTGGTGACCAAGATTTATGGAAAAATTGCCATGGATTATTGAAACAAAAAAATAAATCCGTAAAGGAATGGATCAAGAAACAGTATGCAAAGTTCCCAATAAAACCACAGAAAAATCATCAAGTGAACAACCCATAAAACGCCCAACAACAAAAAATCAGTCAAATAATGCAGACACTGGGGGTTAATTTTGTTGAAAAAATCAATAACTAGGAGCATAAATGGAGTGCAAACCAGAGCAAGAGCTAAGAAGTTTCGAAGTTTCAAGTTCTTGTGAGTAAGAGTTATGCAGAGTAACATCAAGAACTCAAAAGTCAACAGAATAACAGAACAGGGAGCAATGTAATGACCAGCAAAAGGTCAGCTAACCAGTACCAGCACTAGAAACAGTTCAATGATGCAGGTTCTGACAACCCAGTAGCACAAGCAACGCAAACTACCCAATATCAATAGCAGTACAATGATGCAAGACTTGACAGCTTAACAAAACCAAGAATATAAATGAACATGGAGGAGATATATAGCACGAGCAAGATGTCCCACCAAGATGTACTTCTAGGTTTTATCTAAGCAATTAAAAAAAAAATTAGTAAACTAAAGCTGAGACGAGATGGAAGTGGAATCACTGCTTACAGAAAGAAGAACTGTACCAGATACTGCCACTGCTACCGCTATCTTTTCTGTTGACTAATGTTTGGCTTAAATCATCCATTTGCTCTTTTATTTTTCAAAGTTAATTCAATTTTGCCCTTTTGTCAATTTTGCTTCTTTACCACATACCCCGCATTTCGTCGCGGGCCGGTTAAATTCTTTTTTCAACACAAAAAAGTGAATGTGTAAGCGTTTTCAGATTGGACATGTCTTTTTGAATCTAAGATAAAAAATTCTAATTGAAAATTCATAAATGTATTTAATTAAATAACTTAAAAATCATTTATAATAATAAATGCAAAAAACAAAAAGTTGTAGAAGATAACTAAAACTAAATTAAAAAAAAAATTAAAAAAAATATATATATATCAAAATATATAATCTCGGAAAAAATATGCATGATTATATTGGTACAAATCATTAAAAGTTAAATCTGAAATAAAATTACAAATAAAATCATGGATACAATGAAAAAATTAAAAATAAATTAAATTTTGATAGAATAGTTAAGAATTAAAAATCAAAATCAAAACATTAAGGGTGAAATATCATAAAATAGAAAAGTTAATTCAAAGGGTAATTTTAGTATTTTACTATTAAACAATGTTGAAATGTCTTAAAAGCCCCTCGCCTTTCTTTTTAATTAATTTATTTTTTGATATAATTAAGTAATTTTACTATGTAACTAAAAAGAAGAGAAGTCATAGAAATTTAATCCCATGGAAAAGAACTTTTTGCCCTTAGAACCGGATGATAAGTTTTGTGTTACGAGGGACAAAAAGATTACTTCACTACACAGTAAAAAGCAAAGAGGGCTACAATGAAAGCATGAGCAGCTTTAGCTTCTTCTTTTTTTAATTATTATTTTATTTTAATTACGTAAAACAACCCTTGACCACATGGTCCAATCATATCGGACAGCCAATACAGAACAAAGGATTCACATGGTTCATGACATTAACAACTCAGTTCTTGAATTTGATTCCCATAAACAATCTTTTTTTATTCACACAAAAGTTTTGAATCTTTTTTCTGTCTGTTACATCTTGAATCTTTCTCCGAAAACTTGGTTCTTGACTGGGTTACAAAAAGGGTTGCTGGAGAGGCAAGCTCGCATTATTTGCCATGATACGCCACGTTGGAAAACAAGAAAAAAGAGAGAACAAGTTCGAGCCCTGAGTTGCTTATATGATGGCCACTGGAAGGCTTACATGGTCGTTAACTTTAGGACTCGTAGGATTAGTCGAGGTGCACGCAAGCTGATCCGGACACCCACGTTAAACTAAAAAAAGAAAAAAAAAAGAAAGAGAACATTGGACACTCTTACCTCCAAGTGATCAATGGGTGATCAAGAAGGCTCATAGTCTAGGTTAGTGACTTTCATTGCACACAGGACGTTTTCCGGTACATCGTGAAATGTTTAGCGATATGTTTATAAACTATGTAAATAAGTTACAGTCTAATAAAAAGATTCCCTATTTCTAATAAATTTAGCTTGCTAGCACCACTAGCACCTCAGAGATATAATTCAAAAGGTTGTCTCATACTCAAGATCGACTTCCTCATCGGTTGCTATCGATTATTGAAACAAGAAAAGGTTTTCGATTCATGGGAAAATCCCAACGAAGGCCTCTGATATTCTAGTTCCTTGATTTCCTTGGAGGGCTCACAAAACTCCAACAAACCAGCATGGCTCAAGATCATTAAAGCGAAGTTTGAAAGTTGGTGCTTATGGCAGGCCATTTGCCACAGCCTCGTGGTTTATGAGATTCGATTCAAACTGATATTGAAGCAAATCACCCAAGTATATCCCATAACGAATAAAAAAACGATGAGACAAAGGGTTGAGGGTATAAATAGGAGACATGAAGCCACGTTTTACTTACTTACCTGGACGGGATCAATGGGCGATCAACAAGGCTCATGGTCTAGATTAGTGACCTCCATTGCACTTAGGAGGGGTGCTAGTCTAAGGTCTCCCCAAGCTGGGAGAGCCTGCGTCAAAATTTGTGGTAGAGGGGGCTGCGCAAGTCGCGGCCCCTGTCAACTCAAGTCATCAAATTTGAGCTCTAAATTAGTGTTCTTGGTGGAGAATATGATTTGTCTTTTAAAGCTTTGAAAGCTTGCTTGTTCCTGAGGGTCATTTTGTCTTTATGAACTCCAGGAGTTGGGGAAAGAATTCTTTAGGTAGGTTTGTACAGTACATAACATCAAACCGTCTTTCTAAAGCTAGTGAGCAAGAAAAACTTGATTGAATTTTTTTTACTGAAACTGTTTTTGCACTTTTTACCTGTTTGTTTCTGGTTCCATCAATGGGGTCATGTATTGAAATGTGGGAGTGTTAAGATGCTGTGGTTCAACATAGGCCTTTCGGAGGGTTCTCTCTCCACGGAGAAGGGCACTTACAATTGTTGTTCGGAGTTCAGCCTTACCATAAAGGGACATGGAGTTTCTTGTCCTAATGGAGGAGCTTTTCTTGATCATATAGAACTCTGAAAGGCAGGATTTGTAAAAGCAAAGAGCAAATCCTCAACGGCCAGCAACAGAACAGAACAGGAAGCTATGATATATCAACCTTGTTACTGACAGAAACAGTTCCGGTCTCCTATTAATAAATTAATTGGTTCGTGAATAAGCTATGATAATAGCATGTTGTAAAACAAGACCAGTAGAAAGGTTGTTGGAGGTGAACTCAAGGCCGGCTGATGTTTGTTCGACCTCTATCTCCCACAATGGTTTCTCAGGAGAAGAGACAAAAGGGCTACGCGTATAAATACAAAGCATGAAGCAACAGTGAAACATACTTACCTGGACGGGGTCCATGGGCGATCAGGAAGGTTCATGGCCTAGGTCAGCGATGTCCATTGCACATAGGATGGGTGCTGGCTCAAGGTCTACCCAAGAGGGAGAGCCTACGTTATAATTTGTGGTAGAGGAGGCTGCGCAAGTCGCGGCCCCTGTCCGATTCTAGTTCCTAAGCAATTATGTGATATTCTTCTTACACGTAATAAATTTTTGTCAAGCTAAAGAGTGTTTAAACTTCTAACCAGGCTCTTGACTCTTTCAAATCGACAGCCATGCTTTGGTCTTATCTTTCTACCGAGCTAAAAATGACTAAAACTGATGTGAAGAAAACGCAGTTGCTTCTATAATGTGAACAACGTCTATCGTCTGAGTGAAATGAAGTTGGCAACGTCATAATTTGTGGTAGAGGGGGCTGCGCAAGTCGCGGCCCCTGTCCAATTCTAGTTCCTCAACAATATGTGACATTCTTCTTACACGCAATAATTTTTTATCAAACGAAAGAGCGTCTGAGCTTCTAACCAGGCTCTTGACTCTTTCAACTCGACAGCCATGCTCTGTCTTATCTTTCTATCGAGCTAAAAATGACTAAAACTGAAGTGAAGAAAACGCAGTTGCTTTCTATAATGTGAACAACGTCCATCGTTTGAGTGAAATCAAGTTCCAAAGGGAGGGTGAACGTTAAGCAACATCCCAGCTTTTTTATACAAAGACAGATTATGAACAATTCTCACAGAATCGGTCAGTGAGGCATTCATTGATTAGCAGTTAAGGAGATAAAACTAAGATCCTGAAGAGTCCATATTCCTATACCCGAATAAGAAGAAGAAGAAGAAAAAGTAGTCATGATTTGAGGTCCATTCTTGTGTTCAAGAACTTGGAATGGAATGCTTCACAAACTTCCAAAAACGCATGTCTACTTTGCTCAAATCATTCAGAAACAACCATTGTATTGGGTGTCTAGTAAAGAGGGTCTGTAGGAAAGCCTCTGAGGTTGCAAATCACGAATGGAAAGTGTCTCTAGCTTGGTCACTCGATATAGGACCTAGAAATTAATAGAAGGAAAGTTCAGCAAGAAGAAGTTGGACGTGTAAATCAAACCCATAAGAGTCCATAGAGGGTAAAATCCGTTGGTGTTCAAATCACTAGTTTTAAGCACTGATCAGACATGCTTTAATTCTGCTAGCAGTTTGACTTTCATGAAATCATCCTTTACTGATCTTGCATTTCCCACTCTAGCTCTTGATATCATCAAATGGTCTGTTTGTGTCCTAGCGTGTGAGCATATAGGGAGAGAAGATTATGAAATATCCCACACCACAGAAGAAGGTAATGAGCTAGAATCAAGTGTGTATAAGAATCTAAGCAAACTGCATATGAAAGGTACGCAGCCGTGCCGGGAGCACAAAGCGAACTATTCTTTCGCCTTTTACTAAAGAATACCGTGTGCTCCCCGCTGACAGCGGCATACGCCTATTTTTGGAGGGTTCTCTTCCTTTGAAGAAGAGCCCTGACAATCCTAGCTCAAAGCTTAAACTCAGGCCATGGGTCATTATCTACAGTATGTTTAGTTGAAACTTATTAAATTCAGGCCAAGTAGCTGGGTCTGATATATGTTGTAAACAATAAAATTTAAAAAAATATTTTTTAAGAAAAAATTATTTCATATTAAAAAGATATTATGTTAAGTTTTTGTGTTGAAGTATTTAAGCTAAAAAAAAAAATTTATCCTACATTGAAAAAACATGATTTTTTTCATAAAAACATAGAATATATATACAAAAAGATTTTAAATTACACATTAAAAATATATTATGTCATCCTTTTAAATTAAAGTATTTAAATCAAAAGATTTTTTATTCTATATTGAAAAAATATATTTTTTTTCTTAGAAACATAGAATATATATACAAAAGTGTTATCTTTTTTAGTTGAAATATTTAAACTAAAAGTCTTTTTATTTCACATTAAAAAAATATTATTTTTTTTTCTAGGAATATAGAGTATATATACTAACGAGTTTCAAATCTCACATTTTTTTTTTTTTTTTTAAAAAAAAAAAAAAAGGGGTCTCATTTGGGTTCGTCCGAGTCATAGGTCAACCCGCCAAGTCGCTCAGATTTGACCAGGCTATTATCACAGCCGATCTTTTATTAAACCCATACCGGTACAGCCACTAGGTTAATTCTTCTGCGTCTATGATCATTTTATATGCAATCTTACACGATTGAGAAACGTACAATCCTATCATTTCCAAGGCAAAATAGTGTGCTCCGTATATTGCAAAAGACAAGTACACAGTGAAATAAACATAACTAAAGCAGACAAATTTATATGCCAGTCTTTAATACTAGAGCAAGGTTCCATCATTCTAGCTCGCCGGCAATGCTGGCTTGGCAACCATCCACAACGTAGTTGATAAACACCATTGGAGCATCGCCTCTTAAATAGAGGAGCTGGGACTAATAGAAAATAGTAATTTGTTATCCCTAATATCATGCTATGTATACATGATAGTCTTGTATTTTAAGACACAATATATTGTAACTAAGGCAAGATTTTATACTGATTGTATACATACAGAGATAGCTCTCACATTGAGTTTATCTCCTTCCAAAACTCCTTAAGGACATATCACTGACTCTTTGTTAAATGGAGATCGTGGCATTCAAACCTGAGGATAACAATAGCTTGATTAATAAAAACAGGGCAGGTACCTGTTCTGGATGCAAATATACTTCTTTTTTTGAAATCGATCTCCATTGTGGTTTTAGAGGTTGAGGACAAGGCCATAATCTATTCCCTTTTTTTCCCACTTGCAAAGTCAGATCCCACATGGACAAAACACAGAGCGGCTCATAAGGCATGTGGTATAAATACGAAGCCCTTCACAACTAGAGACATACTTACCTGGACGGGGTCGATGGGCGATCAGGAAGGTCCATGGCCTAGGTCAGTGACATCCACTGCACTTAGGATGGGTGCTGGCTTAAGGTCTCCCCAAGAGGGAGAGCCTACGTCAAAATTTGTGGTAGAGGGGGCTGCGCAAGTCGCGGCCCCTGTTCAATTCTAATGTGAAGTTATTTTCTAAGAAATTTCTCATCAGACCTTGTTCTGGTACTGAGTCTTATATCTCTGCTACGTACGTTGTTCTAATCGTTGCAAGAATGATTAATAGCATTTTGTATGTCAAATTGAAAATGAGATTCTCTCGAAGTCTAGAATCTCCCGCAAACCTTGCCATGTATGTTGTTCTAATTTTTAGCACACTTATTTCACAAATAATTATTCTGCTACTTGGAAACCATTCTGCTTGCTATTCATATCTTTATATTTTTGCACATATATATTCATTACATCCAATTGAACTAAACAATTGCATAGTTTTTTATAACATAATATACCCTATCAACAGGACTTAGTTTCATATCACAACACTAAGACTAAAGTTTCTTAATCCATCCCACAAGCCCTTTGTTAATACAGATACACAGCAGAAAAGACTCCGCATCAGGCTCATATAAGCCATGCTCTCCACCTCAAGGCACAAAAACCATGTTCTCCGCCTCCTTCCTCACCGATTCGAAAAGCACAGTGGATAGGTAACGCTCCCCAAAGCTAGGGAAGATCACCTGTTTACATTAGAAAGAATTGTAAGACGCTCAGTTCAGGAAGACACGGCATCTGTTAAACACCACGCTGCTAAGATTTGTCGTAGAATATGGTACATATCATCAGTGTTACCATGATTGAAGATTTTCTATCACCTATAATCGTTCAAGAACATTCATTATTTGAACGGATAATTTTATCAACAAAAATATCATGGGAAATGGTTGCTAGATTGGCAATGAACTTTACTATTTGGAAACAATTTGTTTCCTCTAAGGGATAGCTTTGGACAGCAGGCTCACTAGCGAGTTGCAGATGGATCTACTTCAAAAGGAAGAAAAGCAAACTTACAATAATGAGCTTTCCAGCATTTTCAGGCCTCTTTGCTATCTCAATGGCAGCAGCTGCAGCAGCTCCAGATGATATCCCCACCTGAAATCCAAATGATGCCCTCAAAAGAATTCTTGATTAAAGTCAAACCCAGAAAACATCATCCAGTTAACAGAGTGAAGTGCTTTACAGTTCTGGGTTCCTTCTTGCAACAAATATCAAATAATTGTAAGCTTACCAGCAATCCTTCTTTCAAGGCAAGAAGCTTTGCAGTTTCAATGGCTTCTTCACTTGATATCTGCAAAGTCATTTAACAATCGAGTCTCTCAGGTAGGAGTGCAGGAAGGTAATAAAAAGGAAGAACCAAAAAACAAACGGTATTTTAACTTAAAGAATAAAACAGAGCATGCGACAAAGATTAGACGTGAGGAACTTGGATTTGTATATGAAGGAGTTTTAGCAATACGTTTTGGGAATCATGTAAGAGAGCACAGACTTACTTGAACAGTTTCATCAAGTAAACTGACATCCAAAACCGCAGGGATGAAGCCAGCGCCAATTCCCTGGATCTTATGTGGACCTTGGATCCATTCCAGAAAACAATGATAATGTTAGTCCAATCATGATTACATGTAAAAGGCAGCTGTTTCAAGAGCACAGAATCATTGGGACATGTCCAATTGTCGAAAATGTTGTGCAAGGTTTTGAATATCCATCTTAAAGGAATGCAAGACAGATGGCTTAGAAGTTCAACAACAATTGGGGAATTATTCAAACATAAAACAACATAACTCCTAATGCGTATGCTTTTCTAATTTGACACAGTAAAAGTCAAAAGGATTGGACCAGGATCCTATATCCATAGAATCAGTGAGCTTTATTATTTGTTTTGGCGTATGAAAAAGGTTGCATAACTCTAATCACTGTTTAATTGGACTGTATAGTTTGCGATCAAGTTTATAATATTTGAATTGTAGGTTCTTGGAAAAGAACGAAAGCAAATGAATGTCCAAGAAACCATGACTCACCAGGTTTCCCTCCAGACAGCACTGCACTTTCAACTGGTTCGACACCATAAATCTAAACACGAAAAGGAAAGAACAAACACCAAGATACGAAACAATAAAGAAACTATCAATACCAAAAAAAAACAAAAGGACTTCCACTCCAAATCAAGCAAAGCGGAGAAGTGAACCTTTATATCAGGGTTTTGTTCCTTGAGATACTTCCCTGCACCTGTTATTGTTCCCCCAGTCCCAATCCCAGAAACAAAGGCATCAACTTTCCCACCTGACCCTTTCCACATCTCGGGTCCAGTTGTCTCGTAGTGAATCTGACCAGGCAACATCAGTATGATTGCAATTCTCTCAAATCAGTAAGTCACGAAATGAAAACAAATGGCACCTTTGGGTTGGCAGGATTTTCAAATTGTTGCAGAATATAAGCATTAGGTGTCTTTGCCAATATCTCTTCAGCCTTCTGAACAGCCCCATTGATGCCCCTGGCAGGATCAGTAAGGATCAACTCAGCTCCAAAAGCAAGGAGAACCATTCTTCTCTCTAGACTCATTGAAGCAGGCATGGTAATGATCAGTCTGTAGCCCTTAGCAGCTGCCATGAATGCCAGCCCTATGCCAGTGTTGCCACTCGTAGGCTCAATGAGAACACTCTTCAGCATTAAGAAAGAAAACCATTTCAACACACAAGTTCCTTTGTAATGACACTTTAATGACATTCACGCTATATTGTATGCAATGAACAGAGAACGGATCAGTTGACTGTCAATGGCTGGACTAGGTCATTACAAGGCTTGGCAACTAATAATTAAATATCCATTATTGTATCATAACTGCCAGCAGAAATTGATTTTCTGATGCAATGAAATCTTAAGCCAAGACATGTATTGATCAATTTTCAATAGCTATATATAACATATCACTCAATTTCAAAGCAAAACAACCTAAGTTGGACTTAAAATTCATGTATCGTATCTGTTCAAGTAGGATTGAATCACCAACCTCGCCCGGCTTGATTAGACCCTTCTCCTCTGCATCTGTGATCATACTATACCCAATCCTACAAACAAGGGAACAAAGACAGGAAGAAGAATATCATATTATATCAAGCTGAGCAAACCAAAATCTCATTAATGATGATGTTCTTAAGGCCCCATATTTACTTGTTGAGCAAATCCAATTCCAGCTTTGGATTCAGAAACACATTAGAAGTACCCCGAAACAGAAACATATTAAATTTCGGCAGAAAAGGAAGATTTTCGGCCTTGGCAACCAAATAAACCTGATCATAGCCAAGTTAATATATAAAGCATACCGACCTCAACTTTCCAACAAAGAACAATAGAAATCTAACAAATACCTATCTTTGACACTTGAGCAAGGTTCCATCATCTCCAGCTTGGCAGCAACACGCGCCACACAGCCATCCACAACATTGTTGAGATACACCAATGGTGTTTTACCAATAAGCTATATTGGACCAAGTACAAAAGAATATATAAGCCAGGGCTCCCATATCAAAGCACCTCAAGAACTAATTCAACAATTGTGTAAATGGCAATGGAGTCAACTTACTTCAGTAACATCTTTGGCAATTGAACCTTTCTCCTCTGCCATTTTTGTTCCGGTTACTGAACAAGCATAGAACACATGGAGTGATCAGCCAAAAAAAAAGCTAAAAAGGACAAAGCTTTACAGAAAAAATAGCAGATACTGCAACCATTGAAACAATTCACCAAAACACAATTTAGTTTATAAGGAAATGATTTAGGAACTCCAAGTTTCAATTGGGACACTCTTGCACCCACAAATACAAACAGTATAAACCAAAAAATATATAGCATCAACCCAAAAAAAAAAAAAAAAGACTTCTCTCCTCGTAGCCCCATGGGAGTGCCGTGTAAATGGAAGTTGATCCAAATTTATTTTATTTTTTTATGTTTTTAAGTCATTTTAATATGCTATTATCAAAATTAAATAAAAAAAAATTATTTTTATGTATTTTCATGTAAAAAACAATTTAAAAAGAAAACGGACGCTGCAACACTATGAACAATGGCCAAACCCTTCGCCAAAATCCATGAACTGATGAACAACTAAACCTTCTAAAATCCAGCATCAACACATATAATATCAAAGAGTAAAAATTGAGAAAAGCTATATATCAAAACCTTGAGATTCATGAACTTTAAACAATGTAAGTTTTCAAGCTAAAATCTTTCTTTCAAGAAAAAACAGAGAAATGAGAGAAAGTCAGAAATTCGATGGACTTAAAGAGAACTTACCAGGAAATCCTTGTCTATCTGTGTAGAGATATAACAAGGACAGTAGGGAGCTTCTTGCAATGAAAAAGCAATAGTAGCTGGCTGATATATACTGATCTTTTAGCATATTTTTTATACAAATTTATTTTAAATTAATTTTTGTAAGTGGAGTTTCAAGGTGTTGTTGTCAAAGGTTTAGCTTCTAGTGTGATTGTCAGAGTGAAGCTTTTGACTTGACCAATCTCGTCTTTGTTTGTAACAGGTAATTCCACTCGTGTTTGTTTTTGCCTTTTCCTTCTCTTTTTTGACGTCATTATTGATTATCTTAAATAAAAATGGGTCTTTTAATGGTGTACTTTTCTTTGATATGTGTACTTAGCAGCAACAATACTAAACCTGTACTGCACGACAGATAGACTTGGGATTCAGCCAATCAGGTTTTCAGTGACAGTGACCGCTTGGGAGTGACATTACTTCTGTTTTAAAAAAAAATTATTTAAAAATTTATTAAAATATTTTTATTTTATTTTATATTATCATATCAAAATAATTTAAAAAAAATCAATTTAATATATTTATAGAAGAAAAGTATTTTTAAAATGCATTCAAACATAATTGTAAAATATAGTGTTAAATGATCATTCACTAGTTAGGTGTCGGCATTACGCCACGGATCAATATTTTATTTTAATAAACAATATAAAAAAAAATTTAAGATTTTAGAGCATTAAGTCTAACTGTAATGCCGAACCCAAAATAATTGGATTTGGACCCCAGACACATTACCCCTAGGTTCTAATATTGAACCCAAGAGAATTATCCTAACACTTGACCCATTAGTCTTCGGTTCTTGACGTTGGACTAAAAGAATTGTGTCCAGATGTATGACACATTATCTTTTGGTCCTAACACAGGACCTAATAGAATTGAGTCCTGAAACGAAACACATTAGCCTTGAGTCTTGAGGCAGGACCCAAGTGAACTCAGTCATAACGCAGGACTCATTACCCTTGGATCCGGACATAAGACCCAAAATAATTAGGTCTGGACGCTTAATCCATTATCCTTGGATTCAAATGCAAGACTTAGGGTGTGTTTGGTATTGCGGTAGCTTTTGAAAAAAGTTGTTTTATAAAAAGTACTTTTAGTTGAGGTTGGTTTGAAAAAATAGGTGTTTGGTTAAAACTGTGGTTGAAATTGAGGTCGAAGAAAAAGTAGTTTAATGTGTTTGGTTAAAAAAAAATGCCTTTTCAAATTGAGGGATTTTAATTTAAATATTGTAAATTTAACTACTGTTATTACATCATGAAATAAATAATATTGATATCAAATATTTTTTATTATTATATTACACTATGTGCAATGTCATCACATACGAAATCTATCTAACAAGGACTATATTTTTCATGGTTTTTAAGCGCGCAACAACAAAAACTGAATCTTTTATTACGTCATCAAGTGATTTTCTTTTAATTTTTTGAATAGAACACAATTAAAATAAAAATAAAAACTGAATTTTTTTTAACTGGCAATAACATAATTGAAATTGCGATCAAATTTCACAAATGCTACGTCATTATAATTTTAAAAAAAATAAATAAAAAAATTTAAACTCATTTTCATGGTTTTTCAAAAAAAAAAAAAAAAAAACAAAACAAAACAAACCTGGAAACGTGAATAGTGCGCAGTGGAGCCATGCTCCACTGTTGACAATAATTTGTCAGCAACTGTTGACAATAATTTGTCAGCATGAGAAGCAGCATTTTGCTGCTTCTCACAACCTGCGGTCCAGCCACCAAAATTAGTGGGCCCTACCAGCAACCACATTTTTTCTTCCTTTAACCAAACACCTGGTAGTGTGGTTGCGGGTGAACCTCACCCGCAACCACTCTACCAAACAACCACTTAAACCCATTAGGCTTGGGATTTGATATCGGACCCATTAGCCTTGAGTCCAAACGCAAACGCATTGTTTTATGGGTTGGGATGCTAGACGCCTCAACATTGCGTCAAGCAAAGCTGTAAGACCCAAATGATTTAGGTATGCGCCCTTGATACGCCCAAACAACTTGGGTTAGGCGCCCCATTTCCAGCCCCAATTTTATGCAAGGAGTGTTAATAATATAGCCGGTCATATATGGATTTGTAATTTCATTTAATTTAATTTTTGATGTTTTATAAATTATAAACTCAATTTATTTTTTTAAAAAATTGAATTCAAACAGCTAGATATATTAGGCTAAACTAATTTTTTTATGAATATTATATAAATATTCATAAGTTGAAATTGTATTACTAATTTTTTATGGATTGTACTTATTAAATATAGCAAGTCATGTTGGGACACCTTGCACCTACAAAAATTACCATTATAAACCAAAAAAATATATAGCATCAACCCAGAGAAAAAGACTTCTCTCCTCGTGGCTCATGTTTGAGAGTGCAAGTTAATTCAATTTTTTTTATTTTAAATTAATTATTTTTTTATATTTTGAATTGTTTTGATATTTTATTGTCAAAAATAAATATTAAAAAAAATAATATTTTAATATATTTCTAAATAAAAAATATTTAAAAAAAAAAAAAACAACATTCTCAAACCCTTCACCAAAATCAATGAACTGATGAAGAACTAAACCTTCTAGAATCCAGCATAAACACATATAATATCAAAGAGTAAAAATTGAGAAAAGCTATACATCAAACCTTGAGATTCTTGAACTTTAAACAATGTAAGTTTCCAAGCTACAATCTTTCTTACAAGAAAAAACAGAGAAATGAAAGAAAGTCAGATATTCGATGGACTTAAAGAGAACTTGCCAAGAAATCCTTTTCTATCTATATATAGAGAGAGAACAAGGAAAGGAGGGAGCTTCTTGCACGAAAGAGCAATACTAGATATGTGCTGCTGATCTTTTAGCATTTTTTTTATACAAATTTTTTTAAAATTAATTTTCCTCGTCCGGCTATTTTCAGTATCGTTCGTTCTTGTTATATATATATTTGTTAAAATTAAGTGCGGTTTGTACTTTTTAAATCGTTTTGATGTACTGATATCAAAAAATAATTTTGAAAAATAAAAAAATATTATTAACATGCTTTTCGACACGAAAAACTATTTAAAAAGTAACAGTTACCACATTTCCAAACATCTATATTTGTTAGTGTAGTTGTCAAAGGTTCAGCTTCTAGTGTGATTGTCAAAGTGAAGCTTTTGACCTGACCTGTCTTGTCTTTGTTCGTAACAGGTAATTCCACTCGTCTTCGATTTTGCCTTTTCCTTCTCTTTTTTGACGTCATTATTGATTATCTTAAATTAAAATGGGTCTTTTAATGGTGGACTTTCCTTTGATGTGTGTCCTTAGCATCATCAATGCTAAACTTGTCTTGCACGACGGATAGACTTGGGATTCAGCCAATCAGGGACAGTGACTGATTGGGTTTGCGATTACTTCTGTTTTAAATGTTTTTTAAAAGTTTATTTATTTATTTATTTTAAAATATATTTAAATAATTTTTTAAAATTCTTTATTTTTAATAAAAGCTTATCAAAGTAATTAAAAAGCACTTAAAAAAATATAAAATTACTAAAAACAAATATATTTTTGAAATGCATTCAGATTTCAAATAGATATTTATAATTCAAGTCAGGTTTTTTTAAAAAACCAATTTATAATTAACATGGTCAAAACATTATTTGGAAAAAATTAAAATTTATTTTTTATGTGTTTTTGCTAGTTTTGATATGATGATATCAAAAATAAATTTTATAAAATAAAAATATATATTATTTTGATATATTTTTTAGCAAATAATACTTTGAAAATCAATAATTACTACAATACCAACCACCACCTTAATTTACATAGTTAAAATCCGAAAAAGAAAAAAAAACTTCAAAGCAATGTTGTTATTTGTTATTCTAAATTTACTTACCAAATCAATAGATGGATTTAAATAATTTTAGATTTAAATAATTTTCTTCTCATAGAAGCTATATATATGAGATCAAATCTAATGACTATCATTAGAAGTTGATATGGTGTCTTTTTTCACAAGGGTTGCCAATGACTATTTTAAAGCAAACTAAAAACTTCTGAAATAATTAAATAAAACTAAAAATTAAGTCTGTCTCATCCACCTGCATATATATATATATATATATATATATATGTGTGTGTGTGTGTGTGTGTGTGTGTGTGTGTGTACATTTTGTGATGTGATAATGTCTAATAGCTCTTTTTTTTTTTTTTTGCAGACCTTGGATTTGAATTTTAATAATTAATATTGATTCCCTTCAAGTATGGCACTATCTTTTTAAAATAGCAACTAGCAATTAAAAACATTGTGGGCTCTGAGCCTGGTTACCATGGGCATCCACCGATCCTAGATTCGTCTTCGCAGATAAAGAATTATAATGATTATGAATAAAAAAAGAAAAAAAATTGATTTGATGTTTAAAGATATTTATTTATTTATTATATTCTGGGTTTGTCATATTTGAAATTTATTAATTTTTTTTAAATATGTGTTGATATTTAAAAAAATTATAATTAATATTTAAATTGATTTAAGAATATCACTTATTCTTGGAAATGAAAAAATAATAATTAATTATTGACAGCTTATTGTTGACCATCAAGAAGATGTATCTCTTTTGATTGCAAGGGTTTCTCTCTAGAGTGTGTGTGTAATCGCTTTGGTGAAGAGGATCACTATTATTTTAAATTTATTCAAAAAAATTAAATGCATAAAAAACCATATAAAATGTATATATTTAAAATAATTTGACTTTAGCTAATGTTTAAATATGGAGTGTTAATGAATATATATGGTAGGATTTGGATTTATAATTTTATTCAATCTAATTTTTGATATTTTATAAATTATAAACCTAATCTTTGATATTTTATAAATTATAAACCTAATCTAGAAGAAAGTTTGGATTCAAATAGGTTGAATATATTAGTCTAAGCTAATTTTTTATGGATATTATATTATAAATATCTGCGTAAGTTAAGTTAGACTTGTATTATTAATTTTTATGAGTTGGACTTAATTAAAATTAAAAATTTGTGCTTAGTAAAATAGTTCAAAACATGTTGTAAACTATAATAAATAATTTATACTTAATACATTAAATGAATCAATTATTTCAAATAGAAGAATCAACTTAGTTGTAATAAACAATGAGTTGTATATGGTATATATTAATTGAGCTGGGTTAATAAAGTTTTTAACAATCTCGAACCATCACATCATAAAAATATTCATTTTATTTATTTATTATTATCTATAATATCTATATTATTTAACTTTCGTTAGGTGAGTTAAATCAAATAATACAAATATTACATAGTTTCTTTTTTTTTTTTAACTTCCTGTTATAAGTTGATCCAAAGACATCTTTTACTTCACGGAGAGAAGAAAACGCAAAGCAATGGTAATTTATTGTTGTTGATCAAGACGTATCTGCTGTGGTTCTCAGGAATCCTCTGTAGAGTACTATATTATCATCACTGTCAGGAATCCATGTCACGAGGAATTGGATGTTGGAAACTAGCACGATGCTTAACAGGATTTGAAGTACACACGAAACTGCAGAATTTATGGGCTAATAAAGTGCCGTTTTAGAAATTAAACAGACAAATCATCATTTGACTGAACTGGGAAGTTGGACATTAGTTTGAATTCATCATCAAGAAGGGAAGATACCTTCCATTGCTAGGTTCTCAAGCATTTTCTGTGGAAAAGTGCTCAAGGCATTTGAAAGAACTCTAAGAAATGAGGGGAAAGAAACTATAGCATGACTCGTATATTCGGTTTCTAGTCCATGGAGAAGAACATCTTAAAATAGATGTTGGCAAGAACATAACAGCAAACAATCTTCAAAGAAAGCACTTTAGCAGTTTTGATAAGTTTATGGTTTTCGTGTTTTGTGCAGGTCGGTGAAGACCGTGGCGCACGAGTCATTGTTTGATATTGTGAGGTTGATGAATGGAGTGTCAGCCATTTTTTCTACTCTTTTACCTGGGAAGGCTAATGTTCTTGAAGGTGTTCATGGCTGCGAGCTTAGGCCTATTTTTCATGGGCCTCGATTGCCCCGTTGGATGGATAAGTAATTTTCTTTTTTAACTCTTCATGAGCTCTTGATGTTGCATATATTTGCATTAATTAATTCTCTAGGCCTGAAATTGAATCAACAGACATTGATGCTAACCTGGCAATTTGAATCTGTAAACCCAGATTCTACTTTGATGCATCCAACCTGAGAGAACCTAGCTAGGTAGAGATGTGTGTACGCCAGCTTTATGATTATTTTTCTCATTCAAACCTCTTTTAGCTGAGACCCGTCCTAGCTTTGACTAGACTATGTCTCATGAGGTTTAGCCGGGTTGGTTATGTTTCATATCTGGTTAAACGAAGGATTAGCAGGCGCATGCATGGGTTTTAACTTTTAACAGTGTTTGATGTGCCGCCATGAAGAAGGTAGACGATGACATGATGTGAAATGCATAAAGTAGATTCCCACATCGAGAAAACATAAGACGTGGGGCAAGGCATGGGAATATAAATAGGAAGCTCAAAGCAACGTTAAACATACTTACCTGGACGGGGTCTATGGGCGATCATGAAGGTCCATGGCCTAGGTCAGTGACGTCCATTGCACTGAGGATGGGTGCTGGCTTAAGGTCTCCCCAAGTGGGAGATCCTACGTCAAAATTTGTGGCAGAGGGGGCTGCGCAAGTCGCGGCCCCTGTCCAATTCTAATATCAAACATTTAGATATGGTTCTTTCTGATCTGAAACCTCATCGGACCTTGTGTTCGGAGCCGGGGATATTAACCGAGGCTCAGAGCATTTAGAGTCTGTTGCGGTGATCATAGAAACATTGGACACTTGAAGAAATGCGATGCCTGAGATATGGATCTGAAAAAATTAAGTCTGTCTCATCCACCTGCATATGTAGTGTGTGTTTTTTGTGATGTGATAATGTCTAACAGCTTCTTTTTATTTTATTTTTGCAGACCTTGGATTTAAATTTTAATAATGCGTGTGCTTGGATGAAAATGATTTTTAAAATAAAAAAATATTAAATTCAATGAAAATAAAGAAATTCAAGATCCAAATTGCATAAAATTTATTTCCCCAACCCACACGCCTTGCTGCACACGTTGTTCTAATTTTTATCGTTCTGCTTGAAATTATTCTGCTGCTTGAAAAGCATTCTGATGGCTATTCACATGTTTATATTTTTGCAATATATATTCATTACATCCCATTGAAGTAAACAATTACATAGTTTTTAATAACATAATATACTATCAACGGGACTTTGTTTGATCTCACAACACTATGATTAAAGTTTCTTAATCCATCCCACAAGCCCTTTGTTAATACAGAGATACACAGAGCAGACAAGCCTCCGCATCAGGCTCCTATAAGCCATGCTCTCCACCTCAAGGCACAAAAACCATGTTCTCCGCCTCCTCCTTCACCGATTCGAAAAGCACGGAGGATAGGTAACGCTCCCCAAAGCTAGGGAAGATCGTCTGTTTACATTAGAAAGAATGGTAAGACGCACAGAACAAAACACCAACAAAGGCCAAGCACTAGAAGGTATTCAAAAAGATACGGCATGTGCTAAACGCAACGCTGCTAAGCTTTGCCATAGAATATGATACATATCATCACTATTACCGTGCTTGAAGATTTTCTATCGCCTATAATCGCTCAAGAACATTAATTATTTGAATGGATAATTTCATCAACAAAAATATCAAGGGAAATGGTTGCTAGATTGGCAATCAACTTTACTATTTGGAAACAAATTTGTTTCGTCCACGGGATAGCTTTGGACAGCAGTAGCAAGTTGCAGATGGATCTACTTCAAAAGGAAGAAAATCAAACTTACAACAATGAGCTTTCCAGCATTTTCAGGCCTCTTTGCTATCTCAATGGCAGCAGCTGCAGCAGCTCCAGATGATATCCCCACCTGAAATCCAAATGATGCCCTCAAAAGAATTCTTGATTAAAGTCAAACCCAGAAAACATCATCCAGTTAACAGAGTGCAGTGCTGTACAGTTCTGTGTTCCTTCTTGCAACAAATATCAAATAATTGTAAGCTTACCAGCAATCCTTCTTTCAAGGCAAGAAGCTTTGCAGTTTCAATGGCTTCTTCACTTGATATCTGCAAAGTCATGTAACGATCGAGTCTCTCAGGTATGAGTGCAGCAAGGCAATAAAAAGGAAGAAACAAAAAACAAACGGTATCTTCTCTTAAAGAATAAATCAGAGCGTGCGAGAAAGATTAGACTTGAGGAACTTGGATTTGTATACGATGGAGTTTTAACAATACGTTTTGGGAGTTATGTAAGAGAACACAAACTTACTTGAACAGTTTCATCAAGTAAACCGACATCCAAAACTCCAGGGATGAAGCCAGCGCCAATTCCCTGGATCTTATGTGGACCTTGGATCCATTCCAGAAAACAATGATAATGTTAGTCCAATCATGAATACATGGAAAAGGCAGCTGTTTCAAGAGCACGGAATCATATGGGACATGTCCGATTGTGGAAA
The DNA here is from genome assembly GCF_005239225.2 of Populus alba. Taxonomy (NCBI): domain Eukaryota; kingdom Viridiplantae; phylum Streptophyta; class Magnoliopsida; order Malpighiales; family Salicaceae; genus Populus; species Populus alba. The sequence goes on from NC_133288.1 coordinate 3,552,713, forward strand.
TGTTGAATATCCATCTTAAAGGAATGCAAGACAGAGGGCTTAGAAGTTCCAGCAACAATTGGGGAATTATTCGAACATAAAACAACGTAACTCCTAATGCATAAACATAAAACAACGTAACTCTAATCCGACAAAGAAAAAGTCGAAAGGATTAGACCAGGATCCTATATCCATTGAATCAGTGAGCTTTATTATTTGTTTTAGCGTATGAAAAAGGTTGGATCCATAGAATCAATGAGCTTTTACATAACTCTAATCACTGTTTAATTGGACTGTATAGTTTGTGATCAAGTTTGCAACATTTGAATTGTAGGTTCTTGGAAAAGAACCAAAAGCAAATGAATGTCCAAGAAACCATGACTCACCAGGTTTCCCTCCAGATAGCACTGCACTTTCAACTGGTTCCACTCCATAAATCTAAACACGAAAAGGAAACAACAAACGCCAAGATAAGAAACAATAGAAATAATAAAGAAACTATCAATACCAAAAAACAATGACTTCCACTCCAAATCAAGCAATGCGGAGAAGTGAACCTTTATATCAGGGTTTTGCTCCTTGAGATACTTCCCTGCACCTGTTATTGTTCCCCCAGTCCCTATCCCGGAAACAAAGGCATCAACTTTCCCACCTGACCCTTTCCAAATCTCTGGTCCAGTTGTCTCGTAGTGAATCTGACCAGGCAACATCAGTATGATTGCAATTCTCTCAAATCAGAAAGTCAGAAAACGTGCGAAATGAAAACAAATGGCACCTTTGGGTTGGCAGGATTTTCAAATTGTTGCAGAATATAAGCATTAGGTGTCTTTGCCAGTATCTCTTCAGCCTTCTGAACAGCCCCCTTCATGCCCCTGGCAGGATCAGTGAGGATCAACTCAGCTCCAAAAGCAAGGAGAACCATTCTTCTCTCTAGACTCATTGAAGCAGGCATGGTAATGATCAGTCTGTAGCCCTTAGCAGCTGCCATGAATGCCAGCCCTATGCCAGTGTTGCCACTCGTGGGCTCAATCAGGACACTCTTCAGCATTAAGAAAGAAAACCATGTCAACAGCTATATATAACATATCACTCAATTTCAAAGCAAAACTTGGACTTAAAATTCAAGTATCCTATCTGTTCAAGTAGGATTGAATCACCAACCTCGCCTGGCTTGATTAGACCCTTCTCCTCTGCGTCTGTGATCATACTATACCCAATCCTACGAACAAGGGAACAAAGACAGGAAGAAGAATATCATATTATATCAAGCTGAGCAAACCATAATCTCATTAATGATGATGTTCTAAAGGCCCCATAGTTACTTGTTGAGCAAATCCAATTCCAACATCGGATGCAGAAACAGAAACATATTAAATTTCGACAGCAAAGGAAGATTTTCGGCCTTGGCAACCAAATAAACATGATCATAGCCAAGTTAATATATAAAGCATACCGATCTCAACTTTCCAACAAAGAACAACAGAAATCTAACGAATACCTATCTTTGACACTTGAGCAAGGTTCCATCATCTCCAGCTTGGCTGCAACACGCGCCACACAACCATCCACAACATTGTTGAGATACACCAATGGTGTTTTACCAATAAGCTATATTGGACCAAGTACAAAAGAATATATAAGCCAGGGCTCCCATATCAAAGCACCTCAAGAACTAATTCAACAATTTTGTAAATGGCAATGGAGTCAACTTACTTCAGTAACATCTTTGGCAATTGAACCATTCTCCTCTGCCATTTTTTGTTCCGGTTACTACACAAGCATAGAACACATGGAGTGATCAAAAAAAAAAAAAAAGCTAAAAAGGACAAAGCTTTACAGAAAAATAGCAGATACTGCAACCATTTGAACAATTCACCAAAAAACAATTTAGTTTATAAGGAAATGATTCAGGAACTCCAAGTTTCATTTGGGACACTGTGCACCCACAAAAACAAACATTCTAAACCAAAAAAATATATAGCATCAACCCAGAAAAAAAGACTTCTCTCTTCATAGCTCCTTGTTTCAGAGTGCAGCTTAAATGGAAGATGACCAAAATTTATTTTTTTGTTTAAATTTAATTATTATTTTTTTATATTTTTGAATTATTTTAATATACTATTATCAAAAATAAATCTTAACAAATAAAAAATATTATAACAGTCACATACACTCCCCGAACCCTTCACCAAAATCCATGAACTGATGAACAACTAAACCTTCTAGAATCCAGCATCAACACGTATAATATCAAAGAGTAAAAATTGAGAAAAGCTATACATCAAACCTTGAGATTCTTGAACTTTAAACAATGTAAGTTTCCAAGCTACAATCTTCCTTACAAGAAAAAACAGAGAAGTGAAAGAAAGTTAGATATACGATGGACTTAAGAGAACTTACCAAGAAATGTTTATCTATCTGTATATAGAGAGAACAAGGAAAGTAGGGAGCTTCTTGCAATGAAAGAGCAATAATAGCTGGTTGATATATGCTGATCCTTGAGCATATTTTTTATACAAATTTATTTTAAATTAATTTTTGTGAGTGGAGTTGTCAAAGGTTTAGCTTCTTGTGTGATCGTAAAAGTGAAGCTTTTGAGCTCGCCTGTCTTGTCTTTGTTTGTAACAGGTAATTCCACTCGTCTTTGTTTTTCCCTTTTCCTTTTCTTTTTTGACGTAATTATTGATTATCTTATATAAAAATTATAAATTATAAACTAAATCTATTTAAGAGAAAGTCTGATCCGAACGGCCTATTTTCTTTTTTTAATATTATAAATATTCACAAGTTAAACCTAATCTATAATATTCTTTTCTTACATTTTTTTATTTATTATCATCTATAATATTTATATTATTTAACTTGATTTTTTTTTCAACTTCCCTGGTATAAGTTGATCCGAAGACATCTTTTACTTCCCGGAGAAAAGAAAACGCGAAGCAACGGTAATTTATTGTTGATGATCAAGACGTATCTGCTGTGGTTCTCAGGAATCCTCTGTAGAGTATTATGTTATCATCACTGTCAGGAATGCATGTCACGAAGTCATGGACAGCTATTATTATATGTATGCTCTGTAAAATAACTCCATCAGAATTGAAGGTTTTTTTTGTTATTTATTAATATGGATGTCTGGGGCAGTTTACGCGTATTAATTTCACAAGTCCTGAAGTTAACAACAATGTAAATTTCCAATAGCTTTAAGGTTTGTGGGATTCGAATTGATAAGTATGACTAATTAAACTTCACTTCTCAAGATTAATTGAAGGTTTCAAAGCTATACTGAGAGAGACTTTTAGAAATGCAGGAACTCCTTACTAATAATATCAGAGGTGTAAACTTCATGATTTTACATGTATATAATAATGATGTGATAATCTCTAACAGCTCGTGTTTCTGCAGACCCTGCATTTAAAATTTAATGTTTAATATTGATTCCGTCCAAGTAGAAAAGTATATAGAACGGGCATTATCTCTTACATAGCAACTAGCAAGTAAGAATACTGCGGGCTCTGTTACTATGGGCATCCACCGATCCCAGATTCTACCCCTCAGAAAAAGAATTGTGATGATTTGAATAAAAAAATAAAGATTGATTTGATTTTTAAAGTTTTATTATTTTTAAATATGGAAGTGTCGTAGTTGACAAGAAGTGTCATAGTTGAAATTTATTATTATTTTTTTAAATATGTTTTATATTTTAAAAAATCTTAGTTAAATACAAATTGATTTAATATATATATATATATTAAATGGATTAAAAACCTGGTTAGCTCAACCAAGTCTATCAGAACAATATGCTTTCTATTCGACTTGAAAGTCGATGTTTGAATTACAGGTTTTTCCGGTCAAATCATCGTGAAAAACCATGTTTAACAGCTACGAGAAACACCTTCAGACAACTATCTCCCCATTCCTTGTTCTCTCGTTCCCTTCTCCCGAGCATGCACTTACATGAATCTTGAACTAGATCAATAAAATCATAGATTAACCTGCTACATTGATCAAGCTTGATAAGAACAATTTAATATGAAATCTAGACTAGATGTTGCCTCTGCAAGGCAACCTGTGACTGCCAAGTCCAGCTAGATTTAATAACATTACAAATTCCATATGTCATGCCCTTAGAAGAATATTTGTCGCAAATTCTAACTACTGTGATCTGTGGTGAAGCTAGAGTGAGAAATGATTGGAGGGTACAAGCAGAAAGATATATCAAAGAAAAAACCTAATTACTGTAGCAAGCTGCCAAACTGTAGCTAGAAGAGGAAAACAAAAAAGATATAGAAGAAAAACCTAGCTGGCTAACAAGTTTTAGCACTGTTAACCTTTCTCTTCAATCTACGCATGGCTTGTGCTAGCACCGTCCACGATCTTTTGACTTGCATCACCAAGAACACAGATCGCCTAAACTTCTTCTACAGCACCATCCCCAGTACTGTTCCTAGTAGAACTACTTGCAAGGTTGCTATCCATCACCTTCCTGACTCAACTGCGTCCATAACCTTCTTGAATACAAGACACAGCTGGTTAATTATCATGGTTGAAGGAATAAATTAACTAGCACAATGTCGTTGGCATTAAGTCTTCCTTCATTCCTACTCAAAACTGTTAAATAATATTTATGTTGTCTTATTTATTAAGGGTAGAATAGTACTTTCAGTTTAACCTATATATACTTTATTTGTAATTAGGTTAAGACTATGCATTCATAATATACAGTTTATTCAGAATTCTAGCCTCCTTTTTGTTTGATCTCAATAAGTTTAACAAAAACATCATTCCAACTGCTGGTTAACATGTAGGAAAATGAGTTATTCATCTCCCAGCGTCTTAAATTCATTGTTCTCTGATGAACATCAACTCCAAGATCCAGTTCTACAAGTACAACTTCTTTTCCTGCTTTCCTGATATCCATTGCCTCAAAATCCTCCCTATCCTTTATCTGATTCGAAGACATTGAAAAGCGGTCATTATGTTTCTTCAAATTCGTTTCAAAGATCTGTTTCATCATTCTAAACTTGAAATCCTTGTCCCTTTCTTTTCCTATCCGAGCTTTTATGTGATCAGAGAGATCCAGACCCAATTGCAGTCTTCGTTTTTCTCTTTGAGCTCTTCCTTTTCTCCTCTTTCCCATCATCCTTCTAGGTTCAACGCTCCTTTTGCCTCTCCTTTTGCTATTACTTGAAAAAATCCTGGTCTCTGCTTCTTGGTGATCATCAGTACCGTTTCTCTTGTCCATCAACGCGTCATCTGACCTCTTTTTGTTGGGTTTGGAAAAACCATGCAGGTTTATAGATTGATAGCCATTCTTGTCCCTCAGACACTCTCTTCTCTTACTTCTTGTCATGATATATATTACTCCATACAAAATCCTCCGGGATTTTGCTTGTCAGCAAACTAGTTCTCTCGTTTTCGTCACTAGTTCTTTCTCTAATCCCTTCAACCATTCTATCAAAAGACTCACCGTCATCGTATTCTTCAAAATCGAAGCATTCATCATTATCACTTGAGCCGCGGCCTGCCATGCTTCTTCTTCTTCGATTTTCTTATGTGTAAATATTCGAAGAAAAGAATGTAGAGGGTCTAAAAAAAGACAACAAAGTATAATGCAGAAGTTATTATCAATAAAAATACTATAACAATTAGTAGGGTTTGATCGCTTCTCCGGAAAAAAAAAAAAAAAAAAACCGTTGCTTCTCCAGGTCTAAGAACACAAACACACATCAATCTCTTTTCTCTCTAAAAATAACACCGATAACCCCCCCCCCTCTCTAAAAAAAACACATGAATCACTTGTTTCTTTTGAAACACCAAAAACTCGAGCCCATCTTTTTCCATAATAATAATAATAATAATCCAGCATATATCATGTTATTTTATCAGAGCGAGCTGAATAGATAGCAACTTATTTATATATTTTTTGAATAATTTTTTAATACGTTAACGTAACTTCCACATATCATTATCATTTAATATTCATGGCACTTACATTGTACGTTATGTGGACTTTGTTTAAGAATGATAAATTGATAGTTGCTCCGGTTATTTACATTTGCAAACTTTAAAGAGATACTAACTTTTGATAATATTGTAGCAGAGGGCAGGTCACTCAAATAGAAGCGAGAGTAAGAGCAAGAGATAGTTTTGTTATTAATGAGATCAAATTATTTAGGAAACGACGTAAATGCGGGTAGATAGACATTTTATGTTGATATATTTTAGGATTTTAATTAATAAAATATTACACTATTTAATTGTTTCATATTTCTTATATATGTATATATGTTTATTTATTTGTATTTGTCTTGTGAAAACATTATCTTTTATAATAATTTACAAATGTGGTGAGTGAAGATAATTGAGGTGTGTGTTTTGAGTTGCAAGCCTGAGGCTACATGTGATCATGAATTATGAAAAATGTTGTATTTGGTTATTGGGATTATATACATGTATTTTCTTCAAGTAGGACAATATTTTTAATAAAATCTTTAAACAAGGAAAATTATGCTAAAATTTTCTTTAAAATTAGAAAAATCCTCACTAACTAAAAAAAATCTGTTATGAATTCAAGGTTCTAGAATTTATCGTTATCATTAACTAGATTAAATGTAAGATTAATAAACTAAATAATCATGAAAATTAAAATTATTATACATTTCATCGATAAATCTTACAGTAACCCTTCAAAATATATAAGATGCAAGGGTAGCTAGTGAATTTTGGTTGGAAGGTTATGAGAATATAATATTTAATTAATAACATATTTCTGAACAATAACAGGACCACGATATAAATGTTTGAGAAAAACAATATTAATTAAATATAACATTACAGAACCACAATAAAATAAATATAAATAATGCTACTCTTGCAAAACTTTTTTTTATTACTATTATTTGGCCAAAACATTTGTCTTTTTATGCTAATAGCACAGTATAGCCCCAAAATTAACCCCGCCCGCAGCCCCTCAACGAACTCCTTTTACTAATCTACGAGGGCAATCTCGGCCATTCACCTGCCCCCGCAAGCACCGTACCTATCACCGCCAAACTGATCCCTCCCTCTCAATCAAAACCCCCAAGTAAAACCACTCTCTCTAATTCTTCGATCTCGATCGAACCATAGCCTGACTTAGCCAGGGAGTACCACAATGGGTGTGCCGGCGTTCTACAGGTGGCTCGCAGACCGGTACCCGCTATCAATTGTTGATGTAATTGAAGAGGAACCTCAAGAAGATTCGAATGGAAACTCTAAACCAATCGATGTTTCAAAACCTAACCCTAATGGTATCGAGTACGATAATTTGTATCTGGATATGAACGGGATTATCCATCCCTGCTTCCATCCTGAAGGAAAGGTCTATTTTTACAAACTTTTACTTGCACAATTTTGCGAAAGTTTTAGTGTTTTAGGGTTTTGAAGGAGCAACTTGGAATTTAATTCTTGTTAAATTTTGATGCAAACGTAATTGACTGTTGTTACATTTTGATGGTTAGTGTTTGCTGCAAGCCTATACTTGTGCAGATTGTAAAGTTTTAGTTAGGGTTTGCTTGAGGTGTTTTCTTTTGTGTTTAATGTAATTGTTGTTAATTTTGATGGATAATGTTTAAAACGAACATGCATTTACAGTTTTAGACAAGTTATAGGGCTTCGGTAAGGTTTAAAAGATGGGATTGTTTTGTGTGTGATATTTAAATGTTGTCAATTTTCATATTTTCACTAGATGTAGAAATTTATATTGTAAGATTTCAAAGATCTCCTTTGTGTGTGCGATTCGAATGCTGTCACTTGTCAACTTTGATGATTTGGGTTTAGAAGAGTTTTTTTATTTTATTTTTTCTGTGTAATTGAATAAGCTGAATGGTTTCTTACTTTTGATTTTATTTACAGCCTGCACCTGCTACTTATGATGATGTGTTCAAATCTATTTTTGCTTACATTGATCATTTATTTGCTTTGGTTCGTCCAAGGAAGCTACTTTTTATGGCAATTGGTAGGGTTCTTTTTTTTTTTTGAATTTGGGTTTTCTTTTTTCTTTTTTGTATTTATTGAATTTAAAATCATTTAAAGCTGATTCTTTTTTTCTTACTTGAGTTAATTGTAGATGGGGTTGCTCCAAGAGCTAAAATGAATCAGCAACGGTCACGACGGTTTAGAGCTGCGAAAGATGCTGCTCAAGCAGTAAGATTGATATATTTTAATGGGTTTTTTTTTAGTGGATCCTCTTTTGTGGAAGTGTTGAACTCAGTGTTATTTTATTTACAATGTATTTAGGAAGCTGAAGAAGAAAGGCTGAGGAAAGAGTTTGAGGCTGAGGGGGGATTTTTATCTGTTAAAGAAAAGCCTGAAACACGTGATTCTAATGTTATAACACCAGGCACTCAATTTATGGCAGTTCTTTCGATTGCGCTTCAGTATTATATACAAAGTAGATTGAATCACAATCCAGGCTGGCAGAATACCAAGGTGTGAGGGATGCCATCCTTTGGCTTAGTTTGTTGTAGATCGGATGATTCCTTGTTCGTGGAGTAATCCCTTCTGTATCTTTTTGAATATACATCTGGCTTTTCAGGATACTTTGTGTTCTCTAAATTTATTTATGGGGCTGCATTGGGTGATTATTTGAAGGTTATTCTTTCTGATGCAAATGTTCCTGGTGAGGGAGAACACAAAATCATGTCTTATATAAGATTGCAACGCAACATTCCCGGTTTCAATCCAAACACACGGCACTGTCTGTATGGTCTGGTTAGTGTGTTTCTGACTCTAGGCAAATTGTCATTTTCCTGGTCTTATTATTTTGTTATTAATTTGACACCTAACTGCTAATGAAAATATTTTGTTTGTGATTAGGATGCGGATTTGATTATGCTGTCTTTAGCTACGCACGAGGTTCACTTTTCAATATTAAGAGAGGTTTGGAGCTCAAGTTTCCTAAAGTTTTCATTGTTGTTTCCATCTGATTGTTGTTCAATTCATAAATTTTATATTCCTGGATTGTACAGATGGTCATATTTCCAGGGCAACAGGAGAAATGTTTTCTCTGTGGTCAAGCTGGTCATCTTGCAGCTGAATGTCGTGGTAAGCAAGGAGATGATGCTTTAGATTGGAATGTGGTAGATGATACCCCAATTCACAAGAAGAAATATCAGGTTGAAGAACAGACACCAACTATTTCCATTCTTTTCTATCTCTTGTCTCACTACTTCTAAATCATATCCTTATTTGAACAGTTTCTCAACATCTGGGTTTTGCGAGAATATCTGCAATATGATCTGGACATTCCAAACCCACCATTTGCAATTGACTTCGAAAAGATAGTGGATGACTTTGTGTTTATGTGTTTTTTTGTTGGCAATGATTTTCTTCCGCATATGCCAACATTGGAAATTCGCGAGGTATGTAAGTAATGAGCAATGGTTACAAAAATGAGTTTGGAGCTGAACAACATGATGAATTCCATTCAGTTTATTTATCAAAGATCAATTCTTAGCAAACAATTATTGTGGGATGTAGTGGTTTTTTTTGTTTTATAGCTTGTTTGTGTTGCTCTGCATCTAGTTCTTTTGGAGGCTTTTAAGCTATAACATTAAATGGCACTCACTGTCTCTTATTCTCCAACCTCTCTCTTCTACCTTTTGTGATGAAATCTATTCTTGTTTTGTCAACAGAAAAGAAAGATATTGCTATTTTATTCATGTGGGCTATACTTTTGTTTTGCAGTCTTGTTGCCTCTTGGTTTTCTCTTCGCTGCATTTTTCTTCCTGGTGCTGTCTACACAATGTATTTGACTCTTAAAATTTTATTAATTTCATCATTACCTCCTTTCCTGATTCAGGGTGCTATAAACTTACTGATGCATATTTATAGAAGGGAGTTCTCTGCAATGGGTGGTTATCTTACTCATGCGGGTGAGGTAAATTTTCTTTTTTATGCTCTCTACATGACTTCTATCTTTGATTATACTTTGGAATTGGGATTGGTTCATGTTTCTTATATTAAAGTCTGTTAAAGAATTGGAATACTGCCTTAGTCTAATTTTATACTTTACATCTGTCTTTGTTCAGTTATCACAATTATGATCAGTTGGAAACTGTATGCAACCCTGTAAAGTTTAGGCTAACATCTGAGATTTCTAATTTCAGACTTAATTTTGAACTCTTTAAACCCTTCCATTTCATCCTATAGCTATCTGAATTGATGTGGACTAGCTGTCACATGAGGACATCCTTGGTAACATGAGATTTTGGGCTTTATGTTTGCAGGATGGTATTGTTCTAAATATTAGGTAGTTCATAAATTATTGATGCATTTAATTTATCTTCTGTTAGAATTAGATCATAGTTGCCCAATTCCAACCTTTTTGTTTGTATCTCTTTTATTTTACTTCTTGGAAATCAAATTTAGATTGTGCTCAAATTATAAATTTGAATTTCTAGAATGACCTCCTTGCTAAACATGTGCTGTAATATTCAGTGGGTTCTAGTGAGGGTATAGGCATGTTATGGCCTGTCTTGATCCCTATTTATTTTAGACTACTTTTTTCTCTCTCTTTTTCTTTCAAAGAAGTTTGTTTTTGGTTCTGAAAGTCTTACTTGGCTTGTAGATTCATTTTATTTGTTATTGCTCTTTGTTGCCAATATCATGAAAGCAATCTTGACTGAGCTTGGGTCCTGAAAAAATGATTGGGACAGGCTTAGATGTAGCTTCCCAAGCCTCATAACATCTGCTGTTTCTAGGTTCACTGGCTCAGCCATATTCACATGGTTATACAGTTCCATCTCTCTGTTGGACTTGCCAAAAACTAGTTCTTCCATCTCTTTCCCCTTTTAAATTATCATGGCTTGCTTTTCTTATGCTTATGTTGCATTGTAGGTTACTTCCAGGGAATGATTGTACCATTATTTGGTACCATGAGTTCTAATAAACATTCTGATTACAATTAGCTTGTGTATCCAGGTTTTCCTTGATAAAGTAGAACACTTTATTCAGTCTGTTGCTGTTTACGAGGAGCAAATCTTTCAGAAGAGGGCTCGTATACAACAGGTTCTTTCTTTCTCTATGCATGGTCTTTCTCTCTTCAGTTATCATCGAATGGTCTAATGTGAACGTGTCTGTTTTCTTATTATTCGTTGTTGGTATTGGCATGCTCACTCTTCTTGGACCTTGTTGGCTAGAAACATTTATGTTTAGATGGCAATTTATGTAAAATCTTGGTGATGATTTAAATTATCTGTAACTGTAAATCTGATCCATACGGTACATGGGATATGCAGCCTTAAATAACCTCATATGCTACTCCTGATTTATCTTTATTAGCCAGTAGTATTGGATTCTGTGAACCATAAGGTACAAAGTCTGAGACGCACTTTGAAAATTGGTCTAGTAATAAGATTTTGATCTGTGTGCTGGAGCTGGTGAATTTGAGGGAACCACACACCTTTTTTTTTTTTTTTTTTTTGAAATTCTTGGTTCTCTAAGATTCACATCAAATTTTTGTACATTCATTCTAAAGCAGACTTTATTTATTCTTCTTTCTATTTTTCTTCTGTGGTGAATTTTGAGCTTTGGAATCATATACAAACAGTCTTCTCAGTTTTTTTTCCTGTTTGCACTTATGTGGATTATCCATTTTCAGGCGTTCGAGAATAATGAAGAAATGAAACACAAAGCAAGAAGAGATCTCTCTGAAGAGACACAAGCACCACCTGTAGATAAGGTTTGTGGTTAAAGTGTTTTCATTTGATGATGTGGATTTAAATAAATGTGTTATGATTTGAGTTTGCCTGCAGAGAATTTGTTTAGGACCTATGTTAAACAAAAATGAGCCTATTATCAATTCATTAACATTTAGTTTTTGACAGTAACCTCAATCCTCTCTCATTTTTCGGGCTTATTAGATTTGTATGTTTCAAAAAATGATGATTGCTTTTGAACTGGTTGATTTGTATCTTATGGATGTCTTATTTTACCTGTTATCAATGTGGCTTTTATTTTGTGGTTCAAAAATGAAAGATTATTTTAGTTCAGCAGTGAGTGTCTTAATATTGAATATTCACTTTAGCATGCTCCTTTTCTGTTTGATATTTGCATGCCAAATGAGGACAAGGTCAGTCCATTTGAAGGCCAGTCTTTTGTCTTCCTGGCTGTCCATTTTCCTGGCATAAAATGCAGTTCATTTTTCTTGTTCTCAGGTTAAATTAGGGGAGCCTGGATACAAAGAGAGATATTATGCTGAGAAATTTGATTTATCAAATGAAGAGGAGATTGGCAAAGTTACAAAAGATGTGGTAAGTTAGTTTCTTTCTCCTTATCATGCAATTAGCTCTGCAGCTTAGTCATATAGTTTATTATCTGGGTTTTCTCTTGATTGCAAGAGTTTGTTTGGACACGGTAGTTCATGACAACCAGCTGTCTCCCCCCTCCAGTCTTTCCTCTCCTAAAAAACCCCCTGGCTCCAATATAAAAGCTGCAAGTTTGCTTGTACGTTTCTAATTATATTTTGTGCACTGCAAGTTATATGCTCTGTGCTTCATTATAAGATCCCTTGCCATGATGAAATACATGCAGATGAGTCTTTCGTATCCCTTTTTCTAACTGATACACCATGGGCTGGGCTGGTGTTCATTATAGTTGTTAGTTTAGCTAGGTGATCTTCGAGTGACCCTGGTCTTACTGTTGTGCTATTAACTGGCTGTTGGTTTTCCATTTCCAGTTCCTAAGAGTTCAGTTATTCGTTTATCTGGATGATCTTTAAGTACTGTTGTGCTATCTGCTTCTAGTTTCCAGTCCCCAAGATTTTTTTTTCTATGAATGATTAAAAATCCTTTTGATGTGATTGTTTTTGGTTTAATATCATCCCAAACCCATATTTTTCTCCACCTTTTCATGTTAAGATTTCTCATCGTAAATTGACTTTGGATTTAAAGTGTAATATAATAAGGTGAACTTGCACAGATTTACATCAAGAAAATTAAGGTTGCTTTTTGAAAATCAAGGAATTTTATACGTTTTTCCTTGAATGGAATGCTATTATGCACTGTCTTAACCAAAAAAAGAAAATAAAAGAAAAGAGTAAATAAACAGAGAAAAAGTAAGTGATTATCATCATAACAAATAGAAACATGGAGTGACAGAAAAGTTGGAATGTGGGGGAGTATGCAAAATATGATATCTGGAGTATAAATTTTTTGTTAAGTTGCTAATTTTTTTCCTTTTTGTCTGTTCCCTCTCCCCATCACTTGTTTTCTAGATGATCAATCATGTATCTGAAAAACATGAAATTAACATTTGATTGTGCAGGTTTTGAAGTACGTGGAAGGTTTGTGTTGGGTCTGTCGCTATTACTACCAGGGTGTTTGCTCTTGGCAATGGTCAGTTCAATAATGGCTGAAACTAGAAAGTCATTATGCTTCTTTTCACTGGCTTTTTTTTTATCAGGTTGACAAAGTTTTTTATTGGAATTTCAAGTACAAGCATGTGCACAAAACATACAAACCTTTTTATGAATGCGTAGTTTCTTTAAGTTTTATAAATGAGACTTTGACGTGCTGGTAAAATAATAATGGAAAAGAGGACAGCGGGCTCATTTAAAGTTGAGAAATGTAGTTCTATCCGTTCTGTATGTGGTTTTGACCTGGAGCTTTTAGGCATGACCTGCCAGATAATCCAATTTCTCTGGCATGTGACACCTAAATTTAGCTTTGCCTTCTCTCCTCATCAAACGAAAAAAAAAGGCTTCCAAATACTCTGTAATCTTATATGATACTGTTCTTTACTGCAATTAATTAAACTTTTAATTCTGTTGTCTGTTTCAGGTTTTATCCATACCATTATGCTCCATTTGCTTCAGATATTAAGGATCTGGATGAGATGGAAATAACCTTTTTTCTTGGAGAGCCATTCAAACCCTTTGATCAACTTATGGGGACACTACCAGCTGCGAGGTGTTTTTTTTTTTTTTTCAAACTTCTTTTGTTTTCTATTTTACTTTTGGGATTCTGTCTGATTATTCTTTCTGTGCTGATTTTTTTACTGCTGTGTGTATTACAGTTCTAATGCTTTGCCAGAAGAATACAGGAAATTGATGACCGACCCATCTTCCCCAATTCATCAATTCTTCCCCTCAGGTAAAAGAATTGATGGAAAGAAATTTATCGATTTACCTCAAAGAATGTTTATCTTCTGCACAAGATTGATTGGGTTTCTTTATCGTGGGCAGATTTTGAAATTGACATGAATGGCAAGCGCTTTGCTTGGCAGGTAAATTCTTCTGAATCAGTTATCAATCAGATGTTTTAATTATTCTTTTTTTTTCTGCTATCAACTGATTACAGTTACCTTATATTTATTGGAAGCCAGGGTATTGCCAAATTGCCATTCATTGATGAGAGGAAATTGCTTGCCCAAACAAAGAAGCTTGAAAGAACTTTAATGGTATTTAGTGTTTTAAAGTAGTATGCAATAACTTCATCTTTAGTAAACTCCGTTCTCTTCTCTCTTGTATGCATCAGTCATTTTATTGGAGGTTTTTGCTCAGCACTTGTTCTTGTAAATACAAACTACATTTTCCTTGCTCCTCTGTATATTCAGCTATCTATTGGAGGCTTTTACTCGCTGATATTTTCAGAAACTTGAAGTAAAATAATTGCAGTTAAGATTTTGCAAAACCAATTTAATGGAGAAATGCCACTGTCTTAGAAACCAAGTTTTTTGCAAAGAGAAGGATTTTAAAGACCAATTCCGAGTAATGATTTAAGATTTTAGGAGACACTATCAATTCAAATATGGATGTCATGGAAATATATTTATTTGTTACAGATGCTTTTGCAACAAAAGTTTATTTTTCATGTTACTGTAAGGAAGGAGGAGGTTGTAAACCCAAAATCATATGCCTTTTGTCAACCTAGGAGTTTTTAACTTATTTTCTTTTCTAGTTTTGTAAATTTTTTAATAGAAAAATATCCAATTTCATGATTTAATAATTTTGTTATAAAATTTGTACATGAATAATCCATTTTGACTTTTGAGTCATTTCCAGACCAAATTGATCAGTTTTTTGGTTTCTGATATAGCCTCCTGTACTCAAATTTCTCCTTAAATATAATCTGTAAGCACCAAGGGTAGTTTAAAGCTGGCAGTCAGTCCTGTTCACACCCCTATAATAAGTTTGAGTCTTTAGTAGTTATGCGTTGCTGTTTCTGGCATAACAGTCTTCTGTATAGTCTGGATGTCAAGTATGCTAATCTTTAATTTGCTTTTTGCAGGAGGAAGAGCGGGTCAGGAATAGTGTGATGCTTGATTTGCTATATGTCCATCCTGTTCATCCATTGTCTAAACAAGTCATTTCTTACTATCATCATAACTATCGTTTACCTGTTAGTGAAAGAATGGCTTTGGAAATTGACACGAGAGCTAGGTTTGTTGGCCTTGTTGTGGATTGATCTTTTAGTTTGAAAGGTTTCAAATCATTTTTTATGTGTGCTGGCTTTATCATCTCATTTGTTGCTTACCTTTTCCAGTGGTGGAATGAATGGTTATCTTTGGTTATCTGAAAGAAATGTGTGGAGAAGTGTGGTCCCTTCTCCTATCAGTGGATTGCCAGCCTTAGAGTATAACCAAGTTTTGTAAGTTCACCTTTTTCCACTGCTGTTTTTATAAGCTAATGGATCCTTGGTGTGATGCTGTGCATTTTTTATTTGCAGAAATATCACATACCTAACTCCTTCAAGTCATAGACACATCCCAGAACCTCCAGAGGGTGTAGTCATGCCTGAAAAGGTTTGTGAGCTCCGGATGCTTGTAGATTTGGTTTATTTCTTTGTGAGTAGATAAGTGAAGGACATGAAGTTCCTGTCGACTGATGACAGGGGTAGTGATTCTATTCATGTACAGAATAATATATCGTAGTGTTACTGTGTTTCAAATTACAGAGTTTACTGGAGCAGTAAACTGGAATTCTTCTTTGAAAATTAGTTGGACATGGTGCTGTGTTTAAACAACCTTTTGGTTTAGTATTAGCCATGTGTTTTGTAGGTATAATTGGGCAGTAAACTGGAGGCATTCCTTGTGTTCAAGGAAATTGAAATGAAAGTTTCTGAATTGAGTTTTGTCACAGTAGAGTTGCTTGTTTTTGTTTTTTAAAGCTGCTCCCCACTGTATTGGTGTAAGTGCTGATGCAATAGTAATATAATGGTCATGTTCAGTTTGCAGATGCAAGGATGCTCATATGTTGTTTCCTTGAAGACATTTTCTTTTGATAATGTGTTGTGTTATCACAGTGTTTGACATTAGTTGGCAATTTGACTTTAAAGATGCCTAATTTGAGGTATGTTCTTGCTATTTGCAGATCTTAAAACCTACAGATATTAAACTGTTTCCCACATTATGGCATGAAGATAATGGCCGCAGACAGCAAGGCAGGGAAAGGTATGAAATATGCATTTAAACATCTTTGCAATGGTTCATCTGCATGGTTGCTTTAACTGTCCGGTTAGTCAGGTTGAATATGCCTGACATTCTGTCATGATCACTATTCTTAACAGACAATGCGTATAGTTCCATTTATCTGTGGAGACAGGATGGGGTTCATTATTATCTTTTCTTTTTTCACCAAATACATATATTGTCAGGAATTTTATTCAAAGGCTTATAAGTTTTCATTATCTCTCCCAAATGAACTAATTTGCATGTGCTGTCCCTGTCCTACAGGCCACAAGTACCCCGAGCAGTAGCTGGCCCTGTATTGGGGGAAGCAGCTCATCGTCTTGTCAAGAACACCCTTAATATCAAACCTAACGGTTCATCTTCTCGAGGCAATTACACATTCAACAGGCCAAGACCTGCTGGGCCAGCTGGTTATGGAAGGGGCTATGGGGACGATCCAAACTATCATTATGCACATTACAATAACCAGCAAGGCCTAATGAGTAATCATATGTATCCTGTCTCATCAAATGGTGTGCAAGGCAACCGACACAACTCTAGGCCTCAAGACAGAGTGCAGTACCATCAACAGTACCATGATTTGAGTACTGGGGTGTCTGCTCTGACTCTGGAAGAAAATTTCAGAAGCAGGGCACCTGCGGTGATCTCACCACGAATTCCGAATCCAGGATACACAACGAATTTATACAATCAGTTTGAGCATAACACAGGTCCACTTCCATCACCACCCACCAATTGGATCAACAAAACAGCAGCAGGAGACGCTGGGATGTACTTCAGACAAGACACAACATCAAGGGGTCCAAATGAGAAGCAGTTGAAGCAGGTTTACCAGGTTAAGACACAAGTAGCTCAGGAGACGTCAGATATTCTAGCTCAAGAAATATAAGATTTAAAACAGCAGTAACACTGTAGATTTGGTTAATCTTGTACATTTTCTGACCACCCACATAGCTGTGGCAATGGATCTTCATTTTCTGACGAGTTTACTCAGTTTGGGTAAAACAGCCACAGAATGCTATTCCTGGACGGTATGCATTAACCAGAGTTTGAGGCCGTTTAGACGTTTATTTGGATACTGAAACATACTGAATTTAGTGAACGGTGGCCTTTTGAGATCCAGTTTTGATTTGGGGCGAGTTAGCAATCTGCTTCTTACCTCTTTCATGTTGCAATTTCTCTCTTCCGGATTTTCCTATTTGTTTACTGGGCTGTCATATAACTGTATCATACAAATGTGTTGTTGTAATCGGGCTGGATCACTGGAAATTACAATCGGGTCTTCTTCCGTAGTGTTGTTTTATATCGGGAAGATCAGAAACGTTGTCAGCATGTTACTTATTTTGGATGGTGTAATGATTCTGGATGTAATTCTATGCAGTATCCTCTTTAGTGACTTGAACTATTTGCTTTTTCAGAGTTTCTGTGCAAGTCTGACAGCATCTGTAGGATTATTATTTACGAAACCATAAACGATTGCATAACAGGTAGAAGCTGTTTTCTAGTTAGAACTCGATCTGCTCCTGACAACTTGATCGTCCAGTGCTTTTAATTTGTGAGGCGATTATGACTGAAATTGACCTGGAGTTGCTAACGGCTTGGAAATAACTTGCTAGAGCCCCCCTTCGGTATCATGCTTGCTCTCCCGGTGATCAAGGAGGCAGAGATGGTTCTCTATAGATGCCCCTTCTATCCAGGGTTGGAGTTGGGGCTGGAACGCCATTCTTGATGAAGTTTCTGTGTTAACATGTTCAATTAGAGGTTCATCTCCCCTTCCCATTCAAGCCTCTCATCGCATTATATTCTCAATGAATCTAAACTTTTTTATTCTCTCACATTTTTTGCAGTCCATTGTGCTTCAGCAATTATTTGCAGCATAGACAAGGTGCATGCTTGATAGAGTACAAAACAATAAATAATGAGCTAACTGAGCAATAGAGCCTGAAGATGAAGAGAGACAAAAGTCGAAAGATCTTCATTTGATAGAAGAAATTCGATTCCGAACTCCATGTTCTGGTATTTGTGTAACTCAAAATGCAATTATTACTAACTTCAAATACATATAGTACAGCATCATATAACAATACCCAAAAAAAGAAAACCCTCACCGTTTACTATTGCAGAAAATACCCTGACAAGAACAAAACAAAGAAGAAGAACAAGGTCCCAAATATTAGAACAGCCTTTTGACCAGAAGTAAGTGCATTGCCTCCTAATCCATACTGCTGGTTCTGCGCAAACCCAGCAATCTCAACACTTTTACTCACAAAGAAACTCTGTGCAGCGCCACAAGTAGGACACCTCCATTCACCAGGCAGCTTATCAAACTGAAACCCTGGTGGTATTGGATATGATGGGTCACCAACTGACTCGTCATATTTGTAACCACAAGACCTACACTCATAAATCCCAGTGTTTAAAACTGCAAACTTCTCTTCTAACCGCCTCTTGTCAAACTTTGGTTCTTCTCCTTCTCCTTCTCCTTGTTCAACAGGAGACTCAGCTGGTGGATTGGTCAGGCTTGAATCCGATAAAGATGGTGTCTTGTCTTCTTTGGAGACATCAATGGAGTGAAGGGAGAAAAAATGAGTCTTTTGGGGTTTATGAATGGAAAGGAATGATATTTTGGAGAGATGGGTTCTGGACTTCGGAGAGGGAAGTTGAGGTCCTTGAGGAAGGTTGAAAGAGAAAGTGGCTCTTGTAGCTGCACAAGCCATTGGTGAACTTTTTTGAGTTTTATGGCTTGGCTTCTATGTCCTGTCAGTGTGTTGAGTTTTAAAGGGTATGGACAAAAAAGCAACGTGTGTAGAGTTTCTGGGTGGAGGAGGAGAAAAGGAGTGGATCCATGGAAGGAATAGCATCTGTGTGTTTGAGTGGGTGGTGGATAAGGTTGGGGAAGTGACAATGGCTGCAAATCAATTCTTGCAATGGGCTGGGGCATGGCATGGGTTCAGATTTGGGTTTAGGTTTCTTCTGTAGCCCAGTATAATATATGACTGTTGACAAGTCTTCCATTGTACTGTTGACCGGTTGCAGGACGGGAGCACTTTGGTAATTGTCTTTTTTTTTTCTTTTTTTAAAAATATTTATAAATATATTAAAATAATTTTCTTTACATTGACAATAGCAAGGGTAGTGCCTACCTTCTACATATAAGTGTGTATTTAGT
This sequence comes from Populus alba, assembly GCF_005239225.2. Classification (NCBI taxonomy): domain Eukaryota; kingdom Viridiplantae; phylum Streptophyta; class Magnoliopsida; order Malpighiales; family Salicaceae; genus Populus; species Populus alba. Next base: position 3,572,310 of record NC_133288.1, read on the forward strand.
ATTGTGTTAGTATTTTATATTGTAATTGCAATTCTTTTTTAAAATGTTTTTTTTTAAAATACATTTAATAATAATTTTTTATTTTTAAAAAATTATTTTTAATATAAACATATGAAGAGTCTGTTTGTCTACACAGCTGCGGCTGTGTTTTATTTAAAACGCAGTCAGCAGCCGTTTGGTAATAAAAAAACTCGATTTATTGTGCATGGAGCCCACGTGTTTTTTGCGTTTAAAACGCTGAAAATAAAAAGCATAAAAAACCTGCTTTTCATGCACTATAGCCTGTAAAAACTAACGAATAGTGCAATTCACTGCACTGTTCACGTGAACAGTGCAATTCACTTGCACTATTCGCTCTTTTTTTTATAAAAAAATTGTATTAATTTTTTTTTTTAAAAAAAAACTAGTTTAGAGAATTAAATTCATTCGCGATATGAACAATATTTTTTTCTCAAAAAACTAGTATAGAGTGAATTAAATTTACTCGCACAATAATATTAATTTTATATCTGATAATATTTTATCCAATTTTATTACACGCTCAAAAAATGATGAAAACTACAGTTCTTATCGGATGAATTTTGTACATAATGAAATTATAAATAGTTTAATGGAATAATAAAAAATATTTTATATAAAGTATTGTTTTTTTCATGATGCAATAGGAATAATTAATTTTACAATATTTAAATTTAAAACCATCAATATTAATATATATTTTTTAAAATTATTTTATAATCTCAATTTCAAAAGCATTCTTAACCAAACACATTAAACTATTTTTTCTTCAACCTCAATTTTAAACACAGTTTTAACCAAACACCTATTTTTTCAAACCAGCCTCAACTAAAAGTGTTTTTTACAAAATAATTTTTTTTCAAACCACAACCACAACATCTACCACAATACCAAACACACTCTAAAATAATATAAAAAAATTAATTTAAAACTTCAAAATTCTTTGAAACGCATAACCAGCCGCATTCCAAACAGGTCTAAATAAATAAATAAAAATGAAGCAGATATTGATGGTGAATCTATTACATAACTGCTTTCAAGACATAGAAATGACCCTTTTGTCTTTGGGTAAAATTAATATTTTATATAGTGATAATATTTATTTTTTAAAATATTTATTATTTAAAAATATATTAAAATAATATATATTTTTTATTTTTTAATTTTCAATATAACGCATTAAAATAATTTATAAATGTATAAAAAAAATAATTTTAAATAAAAAATAATATTTTGGTAGCGGGAGTGGGTGGAGGAGAAGCGATGCACTAGTGCTCCTCCATGCTTAGACCACACCAGTCGTCAACTATCAAATCAGGCCTTTTATGAAAAAAAACAATTATTTATTATTCATGATATTTATACTTCATGACTTGTTTGTTAGCACAAATTTTAATATGAAAAAAGTTGTTTGTGTATATATATATATATATATATATATATATATATATATATATATATTTTGGACACTATAAAAGGAAATTGAGGTTAATTTGGATACAGGACAGAAGTAATTTATCCCTTGTCCCATTTAGCAACTAATAATAACAATTTATGCCCAAGAAAGCAAAAATAAAAGCTGACTAGGAATCACAATGCTGAAATGGCACAATCTGAGTGGTTAGAAACCTTCACTTCTCCCGCAAAACAATGACGTGGCGAAGGTCTTACAATCTCTTGCATGCGACAAGGTGCAGTAACGCCCCCTTAACTTTCCAAACTTAACAGCAAAATCAATTTCTTAGACTCTCTCTCTTTCTAAAAAAACATGTCTTTTGCCGTGTCTCTCTCACAGATTGCTTGGATCTTCCTCTCTTGATCCCAAAACCCCCAAATTAATCACACACTCTGTCTCCAAAGCCCTAATCACAATTCTCTCAGATCCATCAACCCTTTGGATCCTTTTCACTGAATTGCTGGATCCAATTCTCTCTGATCACTGGTACTGTCTCTCTGTTGTTTTTTCAATAAAGCTTTATTTGTTTTTCAGATTATTACACTCATCTATGTTGCAATTCAGTATAAGTTTTGTTTTTTGCTTGTTTACGTAGTATAGTGAATTTTTGATGAATTGTATGGATTTAGATTTGGGTTTTGTTTGTTATAACGTGTAGATTTTGGTTGGGGGTTGATCCTGTTTATCGAAGATTGATACTTGTTGGAGATAAAAGGAGGAGTTTCTAGGTTGGACTGGTTTGACAAAATATGGCTTCTAACGTGCCTCCAGGGGCACCTAGACAATCCCCACCACCTAATTATAACCCAAATTATCAGCAAAACCCGAATATTTTATCTGATAATTTCCAGAATTTGAATCTCAATCGGCCCCCTTCAATGGCATCTTCAGCTCCAAGGCCTTCGCCATTCAGCCAACCATCACCATTTCCCTCCTTAGTTCCTTCACCGCAATTTTCCAGGCCTGGTGCACCACCTATTGCTGCTGTTCCTAGACCTTCAGTGCCTCCCTCTGGATCTCCATCCACATTTTCCTCAAATGTGGCCCCTGGTAGACCTACCGGGCCACCTTTCAGTCAGCCACCACCCTTTGGGTCCAGACCACCTCCTGGGTCATTCCAATCCTATACCAGTGGTGGTATGGTAGCGGGTCCTGTCTCTGGTGCACAGCCAGTAGGTGCTCGTCCAAGTCCTGCTGCATCATCTTCTTCGCCTCCTCAGAATGTGCCCCCATCAAGTTCATTTGGTGGTTTAGTAAGTAATGGGCCACCAGCCCCTGCTTTCCAGAGCGCTCCACGTTTTCCTCCCCCTGTTAGTGCACCACAGCAACAACCTATGGGTCCTCCACCAACAATGGGGGTGGCTCGCTCGCCCCCTCAAAGCATGCGCCCTTTAATGGGGAGTTCAGGGTTTAGTGGCCAACCAGTTGCTCCATTTTCTGCACCACCTCAAGGGACACCATTTTATGCACCACCTCAAGGGACACCATTTTCAGCACAGCAAGGGATGACACCACCACCTATAGGTTCTCCTTTTGCACCACAGATGCAACCACAGTCTGTAAGTGTTTTAAAATCTTATATCCTGCAGTGTTTGGGAAATTTCAATTGTTATAGTGTATCTATGTTAACTTCATTTCAACTTTAGCGTTTCCCAGTTGTTTATAATTCAAGTAAGCTAGCTCTTCTGCTATATTTGATAGCTTCAGAAATGTTTTATTGGAAATAGTTTGCATTCTATATGGGATTGCATTTGATGTTTGTTCAAACACAAGGCTCCATTTTGCTTTAGAGAAATGGTTGGAAAAAGTTACAAAAATGAGCATGAATTGGAATAATAGGAGGGACGGTATGCTGTTCTATAATATGAAGATGAAAGGGTCCACAAAAATACACATTGACGTACATCTGGATGTTTAGACTATATCATAAAGTGTTATTGAGTGCAAAGACTTAATTTGGTGGTGTGCACTACTTTGTCAAGTGATAAGAAGCTGATATTGAGGTTCTTAACTGGACCTTTTTCAGGTTCTGATATCTTCTTTTTTCCTTTATAACATCTCTGCAACAGTGTAGTATAAATGCGGTTAAGGGGTTTTTTTTACGCATTTAAGCAGCCAGATTCTTAGCTGAGGAAATGATAGTGACATCTTTTTCAGAGCATATATTGGTGTTTAATGATTCTTTTGAAAAATTGAACCTAGAGACTATGGCTAGTCTGTAACCTGAGAATTAGAGTCATATAACTGGTTTTTGGTGGTAGACGATGAAAAGTGAAGCTGGATATCAGGTAGAAACCATGGAACTTAGTAGATTTGCAGCAGCTTTGGTGTGTCTAACTATAAAAGACAGCTTTAATGTCTTCCAACTTTACAAGTATATGGACATAGAAATAGAGGATAGCAAAAAGATAGAAGTAAAGAATAGAGGGGGAAGAACCAGAAGAAAAGGAGAAACAATAAGGGGAGAAGGTGGGAGAGGGGCGGCTGTGAGAGGAGAGAAAAGAAGGGGGAAGATGGCTTTATGGAGTTCTATTGTTTTTTTGAGATCATCTGTCATTTTGATGGAAACTAATGCAAGAACTTCAAGTATCTTTTCACTTCAAGCCTGTTGTGGACTATATTACTGTTCTTGAGCACCAGTGGTCAGTGCCTTTTGGACTTTTATGAATGTTTTCTCTTAAAGATATTTAGAGAAATTGGAGTGTCCTTTTAGCTTGAGAGGTTTCAATTTAATGTTAGCTTGAAGGATGTCTTCTCCTAACTAATGTTGTACATTCTTTCTCCTGTAATTGTACTTTCATCCTTCAGAAAGAAAGACAGAAGAGCAAAGTAAAGAAAAATGAGGGAAAGAAGAGGGAATAAGGAGAGGCCGCCACCAGCTTCTCCTTTAGCTAGAATCTGAAAATTTCTGGTTATGTTAAGAGCTACATTTCATGGAAGATTGGGGCTATCTGCCTTTACAGATTTTAGAGGATTTGTGCTAATGTGTGTTTGTTTAGGTTGTGGGGATCCATCTCCTGCTTATAACGGGTGTTGCTTCTTGCCTGATTTTACATATGCATCTCTTTCCTCCCTCAACAAAGATTCTGAATTCTGAATTTTATGGATTCTTCCAGGTTGCTCAACCTCCACCTAGAATGTTTGGAATGCCGCCACTACTACCGAATCAAATGACTGCTATATCACCAGTTATTGGTCAAACTGGAAGTCCTTTATCAGGGGCATCAAAGATTGACCCCAATCAAATTCCCCGGCCCATTCCAGGTTCCTCTGTGATCCTACATGATACTCGTTCAGGAAATCAGGCCAACCCACCACCGGTATCTAACTCTGTTTGTTTTTTCTCTTTCTGTTCTTGTTGTCTTTGTGGAGTTTGCCATATTAGTGAAGCCAAATTAATTTAACTGGTGGTTTATCATTTCCTCTTCTGATTCTGTCCTTTTGTAAAGCCTGCTACAAGTGACTACATTGTTACAGACACTGGGAATTGCAGTCCACGCTACATGAGGTGTACCATCAATCAGGTTAGACTAAACCTTTAACATGCATATGCTGGCTGTATTTTTTTATTTTTTGGCATCTTACAGATTTGAAAAAACAATTGTGAGCACTTACAGTTTGTGATGTTGTATTGACTCCTTCAACATTTCAGATTCCATGCACGGTTGATTTGTTATCAACATCTGGCATGCAGTTGGCTTTGTTGGTCCAACCTCTGGCCCTTCCTCATCCATCTGAGGAGGCTGTCCAGGTAATGATGATTTCTTTGTTCTTCATTGCATCTCTACTGTGATATTTTCTTCTTTCCTGATTGAAAAGAAAATTTGTTTTGTTCATTACTAGGTGAAATATGGTTTTCTTCATCAAACCTTGTTTCTTAGTTCTATTTCCAATTACCTATCTAGCTCATTGAAGTTTGATCTCCAGAAAAAAGAACTAAAATACTGTTTCTAACACAAAATTTGGGAATCACCAACCTATATTATCATCACTTGTAAGTTTTTTCATATAAAATGTCTTTTACCCAAGTAAAACAGCACGGATCATTGCATGCATGTTGATGAATTGAGCAATTGAAATCACAACAAATTTTTATATCATAAAAATTATGTTTGTAGGTTGTTGATTTTGGAGAAAGTGGTCCTGTTCGCTGTTCTCGTTGCAAAGGCTACATAAATCCTTTTATGAAATTCATTGATCAAGGGAGGCGATTTATATGCAATTTGTGTGGTCAGTACACATGCAATTTTATTTTTTTTGGGAATTCTCTTTGCTGTTTTAATTGTTAGGCTGTCTGAATGTTGCAAAATATTTGATTTGCTAGTGATAATGGATTTGAAATAGTCTTATCCTTATCAATGTCTCTGGATGAGTTGGTTACCGAAGATAGGAAAAATTCTTTTATCATTTGCGTCATGCTTAGTTTATCACTGTCAGAATCCATTTATATCTTTTATACTTCATTCAAGATTAGATATTGTTTATTATTCATGTTCCAACATATCATTTTCAATTTTGGAGCCTTCTTTTGAGATGTACAACTTATAACTAGTTGCCTTATCATTTTATATATCTGTTAACAGGTAAAGCACTTTATTCTGCTCCCTGAACATACTGGCATGGTGGGGACTTTACAATTTTACATGTTTTTGGCAGGGTTCACTGATGAGACTCCCCGTGACTACCTCTGCAATCTAGGTCCAGATGGTAGACGTAGAGATGCTGATGAAAGGCCCGAGCTATGCAGGGGAACAGTTGAATTTGTTGCCACAAAAGAATTCATGGTTTGTTTCTTTATAAGAAGCTGTGGTTTTTTAAAATATCATTTGTTCTCTATTCTCTTGTAATTGGAATTGGATGCCTATGTGAGTATCCAATCTATATTGTCCAGTCCTTGGTTCTGTTGCAATCGTTATCAATATATTACTGGATATATTATTCATCTCTATTTATTGTCTCTTAGGTTCGTGATCCCATGCCGGCTGTGTATTTCTTCCTAATTGATGTATCCATGCATGCCATGCAAACTGGTGCAACTGCTGCAGCTTGCAGCTCAATTAGTCAAGTTATTGCTGATCTTCCAGTGAGTCTTATGTCCACTTCTGAAACATTTTAGCATGTACTTGAATTTGACTGTGTTCACTTCATCTGGTGTGTTTTTTCTGGCATTAATTTTATGTTGAGCTTCACTGGCATTCATTTATCTATTCTTCCATTCTGTTTTCTGTTGATAATTAACTGTAGCTCATATTTCATGTTGTTCATAGTTTTGCTAACAAGATGGTAGTTTTAGTTACTGATGTATGAACCGAAAAATTCATTGCAGGAAGGGCCACGGACAATGGTGGGCATTGCAACATTTGATTCAACAATCCATTTTTACAATATGAAACGGGCATTACAACAGGTAGACATGAAATCTTTTAATGAAGATACAAGTTGATATATTCTTTTGTTGGAGTATGTATGGTATCTTTGAAGTGGAAGGAGATTGATGGAGAACCTTAAGTAGATTGAATGATCAGATAGATGTTGTTTTGTGATGTCTTCCTCTGCTCATGCCTTTTCTGGGAATTGTTATTGATCTACAACCAACCTTCAGCACATCATTTTATTGCACTTGGATTTATGGTTCTGATTCAATTTAAATTATTTTCAATCAAAAGTTTTGAGTGTTGATTTTGATTTCTTACTCATGTTTGCAGCCACTGATGCTTATTGTACCTGATATACATGATGTTTATACTCCTTTGCAAACTGATGTTATTGTTCCGCTTTCTGAGGTTAGCCATCTGGACTGTAGACCTTCCATTGTTTCTGCTGATCCTTTTTGGTCTTCAAGAGCCAACAAATGAATTGTCATCGTTGAGTTATGGTTTTTACATTTGGAGACACTGACCACTTTTATTATTTTTAATAATTTATTTTGGTTTCTTGTGTGGATTCAGTGCCGTCAACATTTGGAGCTATTATTGGAAAGTATTCCAACTATGTTTCAGAATAGTAGAATTGCTGAATCATCTTTCAGTGCAGCAATCAAGGTATGCTCATGTTTGCTAGTGGAAACTGTAGATGTATAGATTGTGGATGATAACTGCAGATATGTCTTTTCTGAAGGGAAGGTGAAGCTGACTTTTTCTCTGTCCATGATACTCTATCCTTCAATTTTACCAATTCAGTTGGATGGTTCCACATGTAAATTAGTTTTAACAGGAAGAATATTTGAAAATGGGCTAGTTCGAGTTTCATGCACAACATAGTGCATTTGGAAACACATATTATGTAACAAAACATGCATGTTCATATAAATAAAATGAAATATTCATTTATTCATAAACTGTCCACAAAGTTTTTCATTCGCTACATTCAAAACACTATTTTCTATCTTTCCAGAGCTCCAACCTAACTGGTTCAAACTGTCTGATGCATATGGTTCTCACGATTTTCTATGGTTGTCTTTTAGTGGAAAAACCTTGGTAGGATGATGATACGTGTTCGTTAATGTCAGTTGCTATTGATTGGTTATAGATGTCACCTGGAATCAAATGCCATATACTTAATGAGCTCATACACATATCTTCAGATATTCAGAACATTTATTTGGAATTTATAATGCATTTTTCCTATTTCAGGCAGCATTCTTGGCAATGAAAAATACTGGAGGGAAGCTTTTGGTATTTCAATCAGGCAAGCTTATGAATTTGTCATCACCGCCATGGCCTTTCTTTTCTTTCCTTCTTTTATATTTTCCTGTCGTTGACCTATTTAAAAGTACATGATGGTTGCATTCTTGTACTTTTCTTGGCTACTTTGCCAGGCATATAATCATTTGAGAACAAAAAAACAGCTCTATTTCTTGTTGCTATTCAGCCAGATGCACAATAGAGAATCATATTTTATACCAAGTGTTCATACTGCAAATTATGTGATCATGTGTGGTCATCATCTAAATCATTGTAATTGCCTGTACTTACTGTGAATAGTAATAGTAAGGATTATGTCAAAAATATCTGAAGGAGAAGTGACTTGTGAAATAGAGAGAAAAAGGTTTAACTTTCTCTCTCGTGTGAGAGTTCTAGAATAAAACACTTGTACTAAAATTTCATCAAGTTTGATTTGGATTCAATCTGAGGAGGCTTTCTGGCTTATGGTGTTAGTCATAGTTTCATTAAATTAAGCAACTATTTCACTTTTGCTCTTTTGTTAAATGCAAATTATATGTATGTTTTTGTGGATACCTTTTTTTCTTTTAGCATGTTTCTTTTTTTAGGCTATTTTATATTTTTTTTCTTCATCCCATTACTCTTTAGGAGCTTTCCTGCTTCTTCCTACCAATATAAAACCTAAAACGAAATTATTCTCATGGAGTATTCTGATGATTCTACTGTGTTTTCAGTCTTACCTTCTGTTGGTGTTGGAGCCCTTTCTGCTCGAGAGGCTGAGGGAAGAAGTAACATCTCTACAGGGGAGAAGGTATTCTTAACTTATCCATGTGTTCCCCTGCCATCTGTTGTGCTTGTGTTCTTGCTTGTCGTGCTTCAGAGTGGAATTATTAAAATGAGAACTACTGAATGTTAACCCATCCATGAATATTTGAAAGGGACTGCATAATTATTTTTTATTAGGTCATCTAGGCCTTGATTTTGTAAAGTGACACATGCATGCATGCACATGCCCACACAAAAAAAAAAAAATTGTAGCCTTTCCTAAATATAATTCTTCTTCTTTTATGCTTTGAAAGATTGGAAGAAGTATCAACATTTTACCCAATTTCTTATTCTGGGACTGTGTTATTGGAAATGAAGTACTGGGTTATGATATGTTGTTTAGTAGTGTTCATCTGTTTCTGACGTGTTTTTCTACCGTAAGTAGTGAAGTGAAGAAACAGTCAATTCATCTGTAGAATATAGCCCCAAGGTTTTGGTAACAGTATTTTCTTGTTTCCTGGATTGCAGGAGGCCCATAAATTACTCCAACCAGCTGACAAAACTTTGAAGGAAATGGCCATTGAATTTGCTGAATATCAGGTAGCCTTTTTGTTATTCGTTTTCCCTTCTTAACATTGATCATAATCGTGAGCTGGTAGAGATATACCCTGTTACCTCAATGTGCCTAATCATGTTTACTTTCTTGAATGTGTTCTAGGTCTGTGTTGATGTGTTCATCACTACCCAGACTTATGTGGACATTGCTTCTATCTCTGTCATACCTAAAACAACTGGAGGGCAGGTATTAATTGAACTTGAAGTGCCAACTTTGTACTCTTAACAATTGTTTCACAGTATCAGTACAATGACAGCATGGATGTTGGAATTTTATCTTTGCTGTGCCTTGTTAAAGGCAGCGAGCCTGTTGTTACAGTAGTTCACTGTTGTTAAAGGCAGCAAGCCTGTTCTTTCTGTGCTATGGTTCTCATTTTCCTTTTCTTACTTCTTTTCTTTTCTTTCCTTTTTCCCTCGCTGTATGATGTTTGACTTTTGTTCTGGGTTATTTAGTGATGTCAAACATCAGTTTTCAATGATTTATTGAGTATGTCTTCCATTCTTTGGTGACCTGTGACCTAGATCCTTGAGTCAGTTTCACTGCGTAGTACTCATCCCATGTTGCATTTCTGCTAAGATTTTGTTCTAAATCATGTAACCATGTTGAATGAAACTTGAAACACATAATTACTTGCCGCGGACCTTGAATCCTCTTATCGAGTTATGGTTTCTCAGTTTTTTAGGCTGGTACCATGTTCCATACTGCATATCTTGTACAAGATATTGCCACTGTAACCCTTAGGAAAGAAAGATGCTGGGTGCTCTCTTGTAGGCAAGCTGGATAACACTTGGCATATATTGGTAATATATGATTTAGACTAACATTTCACCATCATATCATTATACATATCACCCAGTGTATGAATTCTAGCAATATGCTGTGAATGACTTCTAGGTTCTTCATAGAGCTGCCGGCTTATTTCTGATGCTGACTTCAAATATTTCACATCCTATACCAGGTTTATTATTACTATCCTTTCTCTGCTGTCTCTGATCCAGCAAAGCTGTACAATGATCTTAGATGGAATGTCACAAGGCCTCAAGGTTTTGAGGCAGTGATGCGTGTGAGGTGCAGCCAGGTACTCTCCTTTTCTTGGATATATATGTTTATGTGTGTGTACATGGCTACCATCTTCTTTGGCCAAATCTTCCATCCTATATATATTTATATTGTTGCCTTGCCCCTTCCTGTTATAAATTGATTGGTTGTATGTTTTTTACTTGATACCGGGAAATTGATTTGGTTTGTTTCCTTATAGGGCATTCAAATTCAAGAATACCATGGAAACTTTTGCAAGCGCATTCCAACAGATATTGACCTGGCTGTGGTTTGTATCTTTTTGTGAAATTCTTGATTTTCATACTCTTGGTAGCTTATTACATTTTTAATTCTTTGGTAATGAGTGTATTCAACGTTTGAACTTGTGAGCTGTCATTATGAGATCCATTCTCTGTTGATGCTAGACAATAACTTTGCTTTTTAAAGCATCAGACTGAATGTAAATCATATTCAGATTCCAGAAACTTCTTTTCTTAACAAACTATTGAGTAGGTAGAAGAATCTATTTTGGCTTGGGTTGATCTCTAGGAGGCTGGTTCATTATGGGTTTTATATTTTTATGGCTCCTTAATTCCATTTGTTGATTTCCTATCTCCTCTGTCTTCATTTTAGTCAAGAGGCAATGTGTATATTTTGTGGCATCTTTACTTCTAGTTGCTCTATCTGTAATCATTCCTTTTCTTTGCAGATTGATTGTGACAAAACTATAATGGTCACATTAAAACATGATGATAAATTGCAGGATGGCACAGAATGTGCTTTTCAGGTACCTTGGTTTTTCTTGTCATGTGCCACAGCTTTAAGTACTTGCTGGTTCTATCTACTTTCATATCATCTAGGGTGAATTATGTTATGGTCCCTCCAAGTTTGAGCAATAATCTGTTTTACAATTCAAGCAATTAAATCCTTGAATTTCATCTCAACTATAATGCAAGGCTACTTTCAGTTTCTTTTTAGTTAAATGGAGAACCCATGTGATGGTTCCCACCTTGTCTTGGAATCAGTAGGTCTTGGAATCAGCAGCTGATGAAACCTCGAGTTCTTTGATGGTCCATTCATTTAGCTATGGATCCAATTGAACCACCTCCTGCCTATGTAATCCAAAACACAAACTTAACCGCTGTCAGGTTTCTCTCTGTTTCATGTTCAAGAACCTCTAAACAGACCAAGATAACAGTAACCGGGAATTTATGTGCTACTGCTATTCTGGTTCTGGTTGGATACTCAAGACAATGAAACAGACACAAGAATAAAAGGATTTGGAATATCATTATGTTCAAAGGTGTGTGTTGTAATATTTGTCAATAATGTGTAGGACGTCAAGCATGACGTCTAATAACCTCCAGCTCTACTTCCCCATTATTTGCCCCATGAACAAGGTTTTCTCAACTCTCTCCTTGGTCCCCCAAAGATTATGAGGGTCCTTGTGTAGAGGGACTGCAGGGACAATTACAAAACACCACATCCTGGCTGACATATAATGCAACTAACACAGGTACTGGTACATTACATGAGGAGTATCTATTTAGACGGTTCTTGAACATGAAACAATGATGCTGAGAGAGAGATGACTTGATTCTGGCTCTCAATTGCAATTGTGTGCTTTCGTTGCTGACATATAATGCAATTAATACAGGTACATTACAAGAGCAATGTCTAGTTAGATGGTTCCTGAACATTACACAAGCAGAGCGATGACTTGATTTTGTCTCTCAGTTGCCATTGTGTGCTTCTGTTGCTGACATATAATGCAATTAACAAAGATACATTACACAAGCAGTATCTACTATCTAGTTATATGGTTCCTGAACATGAAACAATAACTGAGTGGGAGAGAGATGATTTGATTTTTGCTCTCAATTGCAATTGAGTGCATTGATTTTGTTAGGATTATGAAATTTGGAAGGACTGTGGGGCGACTACGCTTTTATCATTTGTTGAGAAGATTTCTTCTATCTGTTTATTTATATTGTTTGCTTCATTTTTCAGTGTGCCCTCCTCTACACCACTGTGTATGGCCAAAGAAGAATTCGCGTTGCAAATTTATCACTGTCATGCACAAACAATTTAAGTAATTTGTTTCGCTTGGCTGACTTGGATTCCCAATTTGTGTGTTTCTTGAAGCAAGGTATTGAATTTTCTGTCATGCATTCTCTTTGCTGTCCTTTTTTTTACACTGTTTCTATAGTTATATTGTGCCCACATTATGGTTTACCATGATCACTGTATCATTCTCATCCAACATAACAAGTCACCAGAATAATAATAACAGTTACGTTTTCTCATTTACATCCAACATCTTGTAGAAAATTAATATGGCATGTATTCCTGTCAAACTTTGGTCTTTCAGCTGTGTAAGAATGGATGTCTCTTTGCTTCTAGAAGTATTTTTTTTGTTCATGGCATAACTTGTACAAAAAGTATTTATCTTTTTGAGGTAAGAAGACTGATGCTTTTCTCTGCTTGTCTTTCCAGCGGCAAACGAAATCCCTTCCAACCCATCCTTGGTTGTCCAAGAACAAGTGACAAACTTTTGCATAAACATTCTGCTTTCATATCGCAAATTTTGTGCAACAGTATCGTCATCAGGACAACTCATCCTTCCAGAGGCACTTAAACTTCTGCCCCTGTACACCCTTGGTATATGTTTCTTGCACATTGATTTATGCTTATTCATAGGTAGTGTTTATGTTGAAATAGCTGTTATTTATTATGTACTCACTCAACAATTAATTATGTTTTATGCTGTGGAACTGTTTCAACAGTTTAATGCCTGTACATGAGCCTTGTACATTTGGGAGTATAGCAGAATATCTTGGGATTTAACCTACTAAAGCATTGAAGAATTAAGATAACTTTGTATGGTTAAAGTAAAGCAAGTTAGAAAAGTATATTGGTTCAACGTAGTTGCATCTTTCCTTTTAAGTTTTTCTATAGCTTTATATGTGTTTTTGGTAGAAATAGCTTTTCAATGAAAACTTTGATTTGTTCATAAATGGTATCCCCTCCTCTTATCAGTACTATTTGTAATTGCTTTGTTGTTCTGTAATATGTGTTTTGTTCATAGGACAGATTTGAAATGAATGTAAGTTTTATCAGTAAGCTTCTTACAGTTTATTCAAAGAAATTGACATGCCTCAATTTTTTTCCCTTTTGGGTTCTTGCTCTCCCTTCCAGCATTAATTAAAAGTACAGGGTTGAAAGTCAATGGGAGGATTGATGATCGGTCATTTTGGATCAGTTATGTTTCCTCAGTTTCTACACCTTTAGCGATTCCCTTGGTGTATCCTAGGATGATTGCAATTCACAACCTTGATTCACAGGCACGAGTGTTCTTTTTATTATATTTGATTCTACATTATATTTTGTCCTGAATCCAATGGTAACTTTCTGCCTACTGACAGGAAGCAGATGGATCTTGTATCCCTTCTGCACTCGCGCTTTCTAGTGAATATGTGAGTGAGGATGGAATTTATCTTCTTGAGAATGGCCAGGATGGCTTAATATATATTGGGAACTCAGTTACTTCAGATACCTTGCAAAAACTTTTTGGCATTTCCTCGGTAGCTGAAATTCCAACTCAGGTACCATCCTTTGAAAGAATTTATTCTACCTAATATTTTTAGTCTTGGTTTGGAGCATGCTGTATCAGACAATCAAACCAACATGTTCAAGATGCCATGCGTCCAGCAGAATGGGTTTGTGAGACACTACTAATTCAAAGAGCCCAGTCGGCAATTTTTTGCATGAAACTTTTGGAGATAATGGAGGCCTGCGTGCTTGAATTTTTGAGATCTTTTGGTGCTTTAATTTGATAATTAACATTGTAACTACATGGACTTCTGTCAGTGATGTGTGATTAGAAATTTTGTTTTTGCATAGTCATTCAATTATTCAGGTTTGATGTTTTGCAACTAATTATTTCAGTATTCTCAGTTTGTTCTGGAGCAATATGACAATCCACTATCAAAGAAACTAAATAATGTGGTGAATGAGATACGACGGCAAAGATGTTCTTTCCTGCGGTAAGATGTTTCAGCTGTTGTTTTTTTTATTATGAAGAAAAAAAATTTCATTACATATTAACATATTATATCTTTTTTCTCAATCTATCCGCACATGTGCTTGCAATCTCTCATTCTGATGTATTGCAATTCTTCTCTTGCAGCTTAAAGTTGTGTAAAAAAGGAGATTCATCAGGTGAGTTCATTGGACCTGTTCTTCAATATTGTTGAGGGAACTGTAATTCCTACTACCACATAATGTAAACTCAACCAAAAATGAACTGTTTTATTTGCTCCCGGAAAACTCACATTATCTTTCACCCCCTACCTCTGCTAAAGTAGTTATAGTACTTGACCATTTCTGATTCTTCATAACTTGGGGGGTTATTTTGAAATGTGAATGAGGAAGGAATTACTTTGGGTCATTGCATGGAAACATGCATGGGACAGAAGTGTTGGTTTGCCAACATCACCTTCCCGGACTTCATGGGCCAGACAACATTGCCAACTCATATCGATTCTCGCGAGGAAGTCATGTTTTAACTGATCATGTAGTAATTTGATATCAATAAATCATAATACAAATTTCACGATGACTAAATAAAACAGTGGTCAGAAAAACAAGTAGCTACTAGCAAAGAGGCTCATACTTTTGATTTGTGAATGCATTATGTACTTATCTGTGTTACATCTGATTGAATTGTGCTTCGTAATACATGTAGTATTCTCATTTTCGTATTAAATTTTCTTCTGCTGATACTAGTAGATGCAGAAAGATTTTTTGTCAAAATATCCTCAACAAGTTTGATTTGTGAAAATCCAATTGTTGTTTTTTCCACAGGAATGTCATTCTTCTCATATTTGGTTGAAGACAAGGTTCCAGCCGGTGGTCTCTCCTATGTAGAATTCCTAGTGCATATCCATCGGCAAATTCAAGTAAAAATGTCTTCATAATTCTGGCATCTTCAGTTTGATTTTACAAGTCTTGACAAGCAGCAGCAAGGACAGATCTGATTCAAAGTGAAGAAAATCGATGACTGGCTTGATGTGTGCTCTTGGGATCAGCAACTCTATTTATCTACAGAAAGCAGCCTGGGATGAATTTTGTGATGGAAGTTTTGTTGAGTGTGGCTCTATATTTTATAACAGTGGTTGCCAAATAATAAAATATAAAGCTTTCATTTATTGTTGTTCCCCACCCTTTCCTTTTGTTTTAGTCATTGTCTTCCCCATGGTGGCAAGATATCCATCCGGCGAGTAAAAGCACTGTAAGAATTCCTGTAGTGGACGGGAAGATGCAAAACAATTTTTGTAATTATACCTCTTTGTTAGATGTATACATTTATATGACAATTTTAATGAGAAAGTTCACAGAATCGTTGAGACAACTTCCGGAGTTTCATGTGCAAGTCTGAGTGTTTTGACTGATGCCATCCATGATCACAGCCTGAAGCTCTTTCATATGCTCAGGAAACAAGTGAATCTCTCGAATCAGGGAAACCTGTAGCACCTTCAGTGATGTCTTGTCAATATCTCATTGACAAGAGTAATTTCGTGTCTACATTGAAAGCTTGCTTTCCAAGGTATCACGTGCCATGGTTGTATCATTCATGAGGTGCTACCCTCCAATTCACGCTCATTGTAGATAATTGAATTAGGATGGGAGATTCGGTTTGTTAGGTTGAGAAGAAAGGAAGAGTTTTATTGCAGCCTGTGCAAGGGAACCTAAAATAATGCTAATAAAACAAGAACCCTAAGTGTATATGCAATCAACACCAGTGTAATGGTCTCATTCATGGTTTCCCTTCGGCCAGAATATCAAACAGTCCCTGCACAAATAATCTTCACAAATTAGCCCATTATGCAATTTTTCTTATTGATGAAGTGTGCATGCTAAATCTTATTTTATTTCATCTAAAATATTTCTTCTACCTACAACTTTATTTGAAAACACTTTAAAATATAATTTATATAAAGATTAAGAATGTGTTTGTCAAAGTTTCTGTTTTTAGTAGCGGGACTCACCACTAAAAGCAAAAACACACATAGCAACAAAAATATGATTTTCATATATTTACTCTTGTGTTTTGTACTGTGGAGGGTTGTACCCCGCAACAAACACATAAATAAAAGTTTAGAGAAATACACTCTAAGTTGCTTCAGAAATATATTAATATTCTAATTTTTTTAGAAAACTAGACTATTTTTTTTTAAATGAAACTTCCTCTTCAAATGTAATATTTCTCTATAAAAAAAAAAAGGAAATTAGTTATTAAGTTTTCTAAATTTGTACTGAGCTGGAAAAAAAACATTTGTATACAAGTTTTTCACTGTTTTTCAAAAGAAAAAAAAAACAATAAATGATATATATTTTATATATATATAAGTACTTTTCAGCAATGTGAGAAAGTTTTTTTAAAAAAAACTATATACAAATCTTCATATCTAGTTAGTGTCAAAATCTTGATTTTTATTATCTAATAATTTTTATTTTAAATAAAATAAGATTAATATTTTACAATTAGATTATCACAAATACAAAATACTAAGATAACTATTATAAACTATGATTTTGACTTTTTATATAAAAGTATTTTTCATTGAAAAAATTCATTTTCAACAAAATGAACATGTTTTCTAATTTTTCATTAAAAAACTAGAAAATGGAAAAAAACTCTATATAAAAAAAAGGAAAAAAAATTTATTTCTGTTTCTGAAGAAACCCTAAAAGTCTCCACGAAACCGGCATAATTAAAAAAAATATATACCTTGATTATAATAATGAAAATAAGGTCAGAAATATTATACAACCACCTTTTTCTCTCCTTTTTTTCTGATTTGAATAGTCACAGACTCACAGTGACTATTTACAATGAAAAGAAAAGAAAAATACTGTCGTAGCTCTAATGTTCAGCTTTGGAACAAATAAAATCATGAAAATAAAGAGAGAGAAAAATAATAAATACAAATACAATGAAGCCTTTGATATACTTCGCTAGCCTTCACCTTTCCGCCTCTTCTCTTCAAAAGTGTCATCAGGCCCCTTTGTCACCGACAATCAGTTGAAGTAAATGTGTTGGCGAAACGAGAGGGCATGGAGGGAACACTTGACTGAGTCCGAGAGAAGGAAGCATCATCAATTATCATGGAAGTACCTTCTTCAGTTTGCCATCTTCGCAGAGTTTCAGAAAGGTTGGTGTCATGGTCAATGTCAAAACTCTGGTCTTGTTGGCTTGCTGGCCTCCATTGCTCTACAAGAGGTGACAGGATATTCACTGCATGCCCCATGTCCGGTCTCTGATGTGGCTCCCGAGCAGTGCAATGTCCTGCTAATTCAGACACTGTATAAATGGTGGCTAATGTCTCTTCATCTGGATTTAGAGACTCATCAATTGCCTTTGGAATGTTCTCCTTTGTCATCAGGATCCTGCGGAACCATGGGACCAGATGAGCCTCCTCGTCTGGCATGGTGTCATCCAGTGTTTTTCTGCCAGTTATAATCTCCATTAGAATTACTCCAAAGGCATAAACATCCACCTTTGTCGTCACTCTTCCAGTAGCTGACAGAAAACAGAGTAGATCCGATTCATATTTAGATCATCCACAAACGAAGGGAACTGATTCCAAAATAATTTCATCACAGACTGAAGGAAAGTTTTCAGAATCTGAGAATCAAACTCACAAATTCACACAGATAAATATCCTTGAAAACATGCTGCAGCATGCATAATTGCACTATGGTGCACCCAATAGAAACACAAGCAATAAAATGTCAACCCTCACAGAGCTTAGCTACTTCAGTTAATCAAATCAAGAGAAATCTACAATCATTATCAGCAGCCAATAACCTAAAGCTTTTACAAGAAAAGACACAAAAATATGGCTATTGCTAGAATGCTGCCATGAAAAAACTCCATTGTCACAACACAAAATAGATGCTAAGATGAATTGATCATGTGAGACATAAGAAAGAAAAAACTTTATGGTACGAGTAGTTCTTTTCAAATGCAACGTGAAAAAATTGACCTTACTATCTTCATACTGCTAAATCTGGCCACAAACAATCATCATAAAAGTTAAGAAGAACATGCAATTGGACAAATCCCTTCAACAAAGATGAGAATATTCAAAAAGATTACCAGCATACTCAGGTGCAAGATAACCAAACGTGCCCGCCAATCGTGTTTCCAGAGAATACTTCCCATCTGGTGCATTTTTAACCAAACCAAAATCTGCTACTTTGGCTCTCATGCTATCCCCGAGAAGAATGTTTGAAGGTTTCAAATCTCTGTGAATGAAACTCTGCTGTGCTAAACTGTGCAGATACTCAACTCCTCTCGCCACATCCAATGCAATTGTGATCCGCTGCTTCCATGTAAGTGGAGTGTACCCATAATCGTGACATTCAAATAAATGCTGTCCTAGTGTTCCTTGTGGCATATACTCATAGACCAAGAGTCTCTCGTTGCCGTTTATGCAATACCCTAAAAGAGCAACTAGATGTCTGTGCCTAACCTTTGTAAGCACTGCAATCTCTGCTTGAAACTCACTCATACCTTTGGTGCCCATCACTGTGGATTCCATTCTCTTCACAGCAATCTTAGTGCCATCATGCAACTCTCCTCTATAAACCACTCCAAAACCACCTCTTCCGGTAATATTAATCTCATGAAAGTTATCTGTCGCTTGTCGAATAACTTCAATGGGCAGAGCAACATTCCCATCCTCAAAAATATTTTTGCCATTTTCACCAACACTGCTCTGGCTGCTCATTTCAATAGAAACTTCATTATACCCTCCACCTGCAACTCCATTATTAAAAAGCGCCTTTCCACTATCCCATCCCACCTTCTTCTCATATTTTCGAGGTCGTTTCCTATATTTATATAAAACAAATGACAGCACAGCAATAAAAATGACAGCAGCAACAATGATGCCTGCAATCATACCTCCAGATATCTTGGTGGTTCCTACATCGCTTGAGGTAGTAGTTCCTCCACCAGTGTCTACTTTTGTCCCCAAAAAAGGGTTCCCCGGCTTTGTAATAAATTTCACAGACGCTGGAAAATTTGGAATTTTTCCAGATAGGTTATTATTGGATACATCGAAGGTTACTAGCTGCGGCAACTTGGTCAGGATATCAGGAATTGAACCTGTTAAGTTATTGTCATTGAGATACAAATTTTTTAAAGAAGTGAGCTTGGCAAATGATGAGGAGATCCTCCCCGGAAAATGCTGCTTTGCCAAATTCACAGTAACAACATTCTTCTTGTCAACATCACAAGTAACAAAGGGCCAACCACAAGCATTATTATCATCCCAGCTATCAGATAAAATCGACGGATACCCAAAACCTCCAGCAATTCCAAGCAATGTCATCACCTGTGCATCACAAGAAACCCCAGGAGGTGCACAGTATTTGTTATTTCCATCATTGTCAACCTTGGTAACCGACGGCGGAAACTGAGGCACAGGGCCTTGAAATTTGTTATTAGATAAAGAAACATTCACCAACTTCGGCAAAGAAACCAACGACGCAGGCACAATCCCTGACAATTGATTATCCCTCAACTGCAAATCAAAAATGCTCTTACATTCTGTCAAATCGGGTATAGGGCCTGTAAACTCATTCTTATGAAGCCAAACCTGAGCCAACTGAGTCATCGACCCAATCACTTCAATGCTCCCAGTTAACCCATTTTGCTGATTATTCAACCACAAATTCTGTATCCCAGAATTCGCAAAAGAAGGTGGCAAAGCCCCCGTAAAATTATTATAACTCAACCTCAAATTCTGCAAACTTGTTAACGACCCAAAAACATCTGGAATAGACCCAAAAAGGTTACATTCCTTGGCTGTCAACGATGTCAGACTTGTACATTGTTCTAAATCAGTTGGAAGCATCCATGGAGACAAATTAACATTGTCTCCAACGCTTAACGTTTGCAAACTCGTTAACCCTTGAAGAAAACCAGGAGATATGGATGTAAAATTGTTGGAGTCCAAGAGAATTATTTGCAAATTTGTTAAGTTAGCGAGAGATGGGATAGCCCCAGAAAGCTGGTTGTCCTGAAAAGTGAGAGATTGTAGTTCAGAAAGGGTAGAGATTTCTGGAGGAAGAGTGCCCGAGATGCTGAGTTTTGAGAGGGAAATGGAGGTGACTCTTGTGTTGGAAGAATCACATTTTATGCCACGCCAGGAACAGAAACCGGTGGAGGATTTTGTGGACCAGCCGGAGGGTAGCGGGGTTATGGAGTTGGCTAGTTTTATAATGGCGGAGCCGTCGTCGGCTGTGGCGGATGATAAGATGAGGAGGGAGAGGGATAGGAGGAGGACCGGGTGGCCGTGACCCATTGGTAGAAATCGGGTGGAAAGTGAGAAAGGTGGAGGGAAAAAGCCAATTGATGGAAAACGGATTTACCGGGTTTTTAGGAAATGTGATTTTTCTTTTTTTGGATTTTTCAACTTTTCTTTTTATCCATGGGGAGGGATAATAGTGAATAGAAAATAGTAATAGTTTGTTTTTTTTATTATTTATTATTATTTGGGTATTTTTACATCTTTTTAAATGATGAAATTAGTCTCGTATTTAAGAGTTTGTGGTTGTCCCTTCTAATATGTGTGTTTTTTGAAAATTAAACTTGTGATGTCACCCTTGCAAAGATATAACAGTGTCTTAATCATTAAATCAACACTTGATTGATTTTTAGGGAATATAATTTTATTTTATTTTTGGATTTTTCATCTTTTCTTTTTATCCATGGGGAGGGATAGTAGTAAATAGAAAATAGTAATAATTTGTTTGTTTTCTTTTAACTGGGTATCCTTGTATCCTTTTAAAATATAAGACTAGTCTCGTTCGGGATTTATGACTGCTCCTTCTAATAAGTGAATTTTTTAGGGATCGAACTTGTGTTCTTATCCTTGCAGGGATATGACAGTCATTTAACGCTATCAACATTTTAATTTAATTGTTGTTTAAATATTTGTTTTTTTCTTTTGAATTTAAAGAATTCTTATTAGAATATTTTTATTTGTGGACAATCTAAAACTTCAATAAAGCTAGATTTTATTTTGAACCTTTTATATATACATGTTAAATCAGTTAAACTTGAGTGACTTAATGAGATGTAATCAAGTAAATTCTAAGAATTTTTTTTCTTAGATTAAAATGATGTTGCTATGAATAAATTTATTCAGGTAATCTAGTGACCTGAGCCCTAAACCAAGGCTGATTTAAAAATAAAAAAAAAAACAATGCGTTTTTTTATCATTAATGATATAACATTGGCATAATATTCGTACAATAAATAAACACACACGAGTCAGTCCTCTAAATTTTCTTCAAGTAAATTGTGCATTAAAATCAATACATGGTAAATTTGGACTTTGTCTTTTCGAATACTTGCTCGGCGATGACAGCACCGCTACCATCAGCTTTTTTGATCTCCAGGTGAGCCTTCTGATAGAACCCAGTGCCTCTTAGTGCATCAGCAATGAAATCATCAAACCCAATTGCAATGGCTGCTTCAGCTTCAACTCCATAAACCAACCTCTGTTGCAAAGCCTAACATGTTAGAAACTTGGAAAAACTTGAATCATTAAGCATCACATGGAAATGAGAGAGAGCTTCAGCTATTCGACCTTGACTCTTGAAAGATGGATGGCACCAAAGCACATCGGACATGGCTCGCAGGATGCGTATATTTCGCAATCCGAGAGCTCGATTCGGTTCAGCTTCTTACACGCCTGCGACAAAAATTATATCATCCACGCATCGTATATAGCAGGAATTACCAGAGCAATTTGCACACCAGCACAAATGACACAACAGGGAAACACTAAGCAAGCAGGTAAATCAGGGGAAAGTGAGAGTCTGAAGTCCTCACCTCTCTAACAGCTGTAACTTCTGCATGTGCTGTGGGATCGGTGTTCTTCAAAACCATGTTGTGACAGCTCATGATTATTTCATCATTTTGAACGACGACAGCACCAAACGGGCCTCCATCTCCACATTCAACACCTTTATAAGCTTCTTCAACTGCTCTAGACAGGAATTTATGGTCCCTGTCCTGAACAGCTGGTCGATCAATCATCAAAAACTATCAAGAGACTAAAATACTATGGCCTCGAAACCAAAGAGACGTCTTTAACAGAGCAGAACAGCGAGTAAAAGAAAATCATAAATTTACTATACAGAGAAGTGGGGAGGTACAATGCATTAATGCAGACAAGGACAGGAACAAACTTTCTCTTCGGTGCTCACAACAATGTAAAACAATCAAATTGATTGGGGTATAAAGATAGTTGTCAGAGCAGTCGGAGGTCTAAACGAAAAAGGATCTGAATCACTAGGTCGCTAGGTCAACCCAAGTAAAATCTGATCAACAAACGGCTGGTGATACTAATTTGTCATTAAAATATCTAAACAGGTTAGAAACAAAATAATAATAATAATAATGGAGCAAGATACTCAAAAGGCAAATTACCTTGTTGATGAGCAGAAAAGGCAGATGCCACAGAAATAGTTCGGTCTTTGGCTACTGCGAAGAAGAGAGGCAAAACAAAAACAAAAATGTTATTATTTATCTTCAATTGAAGAAAATACATATACTCAAGTAAAATCTTATACAACCATGATGATATAAACTTTGAATAAATGATAAAATTCTTAGATTTACAATCTTTTTGCTTTCTCAGAAATGACTCGTCCATTTTCTTTGATGCTTCTGTATACCAATTGCTGGGTGAACAGTTTAAACATCACTAGAGGATTAAAAGAACAATTGTTGCTACCCTTGTACCTCTATTAAGCCTCAAAATCTATAAACCAATCTGTACAAACACATAAAAAGAAAGCACACTCTGTCCTTGTCAAAACAGGACATATAGCTTAAATTCTTGGAAAGTCCGCCATTTTAAGAGATCTCAAAATCTTTTCAGCATGTATTAAAGATTAAGATTCCAAATGTTAAAGGGGAGAACTTTTAAGTCTTCATCTCCTGAGTGAAAAGGAAAGGAAAGGAAAGGAAAGGAAAACAAATGGAGATAACCAGCTAAAAAAGTCCAAGCTATAATTCCAAAATATGCCAACCAACAAACACGGAAGCAAAACCAATACAAGAAAAGTGACCCAGCTGAGAATCCCTTGATGAAAAAACCATAAAGCTCAAAGAACACGAAGCGTGTAAATACAAAAAATTGAGCTTAGACCATGACAGAGCACATCCATACAAGAAAACACCTTGAAAACAAAAACCCTTAATTAAAATTCAAGAAATAACAAATAAAAAGGAAAAGTTGATTACCACCAGCATCCTCCATGATGAAAGGAAATCAAGAAAATGGGGTTAACAAGGAATGGTGTGGAAAAGTGTAGATAAAGAGAAGGTAGATGTGTGAAAGACGACGATATAAACTAGTCCACGAATTCAATATGTTTATCACGTTCAAAAACGGAGAGAGAGAGAGAGATGGAAAGTGCAGGTGAGATTTAGAGAGAGAAAGATAGGGACAAATGGGAATCTTCTTAGAGCTTTCAATCAAGTTTATTCACTTTTCTGTTTCTTTCTGTTTTTTTTTTTTTTTTTTTTTTTCTTTTTTATTCTTGGATTAAAATGTAGCCACAAGTTAAAATATAAGAAAAAAGAAATTGGAAATAGTACATAGATTCTATCGTTCTTTTTTCCATTTTGTCCTTGTTAGGCCATGGTTATAATTTATGGGTTAAGCAAGTTAATAAAAACAAAATTAATTTAAAATTTTTTAAAAATTAAAACATTTTTATTTTGATTTTTTTGAAAGAAGGCAAAATTGAGTTTTTTCTAGGTTATGATCACATCATAAATTAACATGTAAGGTCAATCAAGTTTTATTATATTACCTCCTAACTAATTTAACATGAAACTCATTCTAAGTTAAGTTTTGAATCAATATATCATCAAATTAATTTGCTAGCTTTGTTTTACAACAAAATATCAAAAACTTGGATTGTGTAAACAAATTCATTATTTTGTCTCATAATTTTTGTTTGTGAAATTAAAAAAGTATTTGATATCGTGGTAGTTATTATTAAAAAGTTTTTAATTTAAAAATAAATTGTAATAATATTTTTTTTATATTAATATATTAAAATAATTTAAAAATATCTAAAAAATTAATTTAAAACAAACAATCATGCTGCAATACCAACTATGCTCTAAATGAATAGGTGGTTATGGATTTGCTTGAGCGATTGATGACATATATAGTATCGGCTATTAAAGTGAGATTGATTTAATTTTGTATGCATTGAATTGATATTTACCTTGATACATGTTCAATGAACTAGTTAAAAAAGAAAAGGAGATATAAGATATCAAGTTGATAGAACAGCAGGACATTCAAAGTCTTTGTGCAAAATTCTTCTTTTATTTTTTTGAAAATGCAAAGTATTCTAGATCACCTGCCTGTTTTGAATTGTAGTAATAATAACAATTCAAAATATTTTTTATTTAGAAATACATCAAAATATTTTTTTATTTTTTTAAATTTATTTTTGATATTAATACATTAAAATGACTTGAAAACATAAAAAAAAAAATTTAAATTTTTAAAAATATGGTTTATACTACATTTTCTAACACACCCTAAATCCTTGCGGCGATTCCCGTTTGGCATTGCTGCCAAACCGGCGTTTTGACAAAATTCAAATTTTTTTTTTTTGCTAAAATTGAGTTACGGTTGTACTTTTTGGATCGTTTTGATGTGCTGATATCAAAAATAATTTTTAAAAAATGAAAAAACATCATTTGCATGTATTTCGGCACGAAAAGCTATTTGAAAAGCAACCGCTACCACACTGCCAAACACGCTCTGAGAAACCAGCTTTTACACAAGGTGCTTTGCATGTTGTGACCCGTTTAAACTTGAGATATAGAGAAAATGAAACTTTAAACTTGAGATCTAGAGAAAATGAAACTTTAAGCCGTAGGTGATATCAGCTAGACAAATCCATCCATTGAGGATGTTGCAAAACTCCAATAATCCAAAATTTAGGATTAACAATCCTTACTTGCCTCATGTGTGCATCATTCATTATCCAACAATTCTTACTATTAGATTTAATTAAGATGGTGAGTAGGTTGGCTTTGCTATTATTTCTGAAATTTAATTTTAAAAACATTTCAAATTCTTTTTTTATTAATGAAATAGCTTGGATTTACATTAAAAAAAAAAAAAAACACTTAAAATTAGACTTGGCCTACGGTTTGACCTTAGACTTAGAAGCTTACCTGAGTTTCTAGTTGTACAAGACAAAATACTAATTTAGTCAAATTTATTTGATTTAGGCAAGTTTATAATGACCTAATCGATCCATCTAAATTTAGTTAGGTCAATGTCTTGTTAAAAAAAAAAAAAAAAACAAACATTATCATTTTAATAAAAATAATTGATTGGGTAACTTTTAGATTAACCTAGTGACTCATGGGTTAAGTTCTAAAATACAATTTTTAAAATAAAATTATTTTTTAACAAACAAATAATTTTATAATTTTTTTTCCCAAGCCTAACTTGGGATGATACGAAGACCTAGGCTAGAACCGACTGCTCACCAACTAATGTTTAATTTCCCTTTTGTCCAACGTCAGTGATGCTGTCTGATTTAGATAGAGGGATTTCACATTCACAGTGGTTTCTACTGTTGTTACCACGACAACTTCTTATATTACTATGGTAGTAATTATTATTTTTTAAAATATTTTTTTATTTAAAAATATATTAAAAATATTTTTTTTTTTATTTTGAATACCAACTTATTAAAATTAAAATATCTGAATTTAAAACAAAAGGCGCCTCAAAGTATCCATGATTTTATTGTCCAATTTTTTTTTTAATTGTAATTTATTTACGCTGTGAAAGGAAACGATGAAAAATGCTATATTTAAAGATTACTTCCAGGTAATAAGAATTATCTCTAATCTTCAAAAATATATTTTTATTTTGTTTTCTTTTGTCCTCTCTTTTATATTATAACTATTATTAACTATAGATTTAGCAGATAAAATTTCTTAAGAAAATTAATGCACGCTGGGATTAAAATTAAACTCGGTGAATATTTGGTGTTTTTTAAAAATATATTAAAATATTTTTTAATACCAACCCATCAAAATCATTAAAATATAAAAAAATAATATTAATTTAACATTTTATTTTGAAAACACAACCAAAACATGGAAATTACCGCACGCTACAATGGAAGGGCTATCGTGCGGAAGTGGCTATATAGTAAAGGACAAAAGGGTGAGAATATGGGTGGCTCAGTTTGGTTGCTTAAGGGAGTTAGGAAGAAAGAGGGGATATTTGGTTGCTTCAAGCTAGCAAGAAGTCCCTTTATAGTAAAAGAAATCTCCAATGGCCAAACCACACACGATCCTTTCCCATCACAACAGAAGGTGGAGTCGGTGTGAAGACCTTCACAGCTCCGATCAAAGACTATAATCAAAACACATGTTCCACGCCTTTTTAGAGGGTGTTTGGAAGTGTAGTAGTGGTTGCTTTTCAAATAGCTTTTTGTGCCAAAAAACATGCCAATAATTTTTTTCATTTTTTAAAAATTATTTTTGTTATAAGCACATCAAAACGATCCAAAAAATACAAATCACATTTAATTTTAGCAAAAACATAAAAACAAAAAATTTTAAATTTTTTTAAAAAACAGGTTTAAACTCAATATCAGGCCATTAAAGTCTAGTGCTTCGACCGACCAACCACATGGACTTCAAAATTCAATCCCCGTTTATTGACCGTTTTATCCATCATTAACTAGTTATTTACTATTAAAAAAGCTAGACCCCCTCATGTCAACCCTCTTCTCCCTTGACATGTAGTAGGGTATTAATTTTTTAAGAGTTCATCTTTCGATTCAAAAACTAAATAAAATAAATTTAAAATTTTATGAAATAAAAGTTGCACTGCAGCCCCTAACATGTTTACTCAAATGCTAAAATTGTGTTTGATTAAAAAAATATATATATATTTTTACAATAGTTTTAAAATAATTTTTTATGCTTTTGAAAACAAAAATTATAAAAAAAACATATTGTCTATACATCTCCAATCTCAAAATATCTCGAAACAATATCTAGATATTATCTAAGAGATGATGCTCGAACCCCTCATGAAGACCTTGTCTAGGAGACGATGCTCGAATCCTCTCATTAAGACCTTGCTTAATTTTACTTTTTTTAAAAAATTTAATTATTTGTATTCAAGTTAAATTTTTTAACATGTTCAAATTATTTTGATATTCTATTTTAAACAATTTTAATATATTTTATAGTTAAAAATAACTTACCATAACCACAATATCAAAGATGACAACAAGAGTCGAACCAATAGTTAGCCATCCAAACCAAACAAAATTAAATGTTTTAATTTTTGTTCTTTCGGTTAAAAGATGGTTGCATTTTAATCATGACCGATTTCATTTATTTTTATGGTTATGATTTACCAACAATGAAATTGATGACCAGATAGATGGAATAAATATTTGTTTTTTATATGTTTTTGTATTAATTACTGAAACTCATAGTTATAATCATCTCTGCTTTCTAATTTTTCACCTTCTCGGAAAGTCAAAAAAATCAAAATAGTTTTTAAAATTCTTACAAAAATAAAGAGATGAAATAGATCGTCACATCCAGGTAACGAATCCAGAAGTTATAGCCTTCTAATTTCAGCATGGGATCTAACTGTTCATTGTTCCAAAACTTGCCCACTTTAACTAAACAGTGACACCAGCATCCACTCAAAAAAGAAATGTTCCATCTGAAGAATACCTAAATGATGGAGAGAAAGACTGAAGAAATCCCCCCTTGGTGAATCCGGGCACTTAAAAACTATCACCAACTCCCTACTTCTTCTTTGCAGCGTCTCCAGCCTTTGTCTGCATGAGTAAATATCAAGGCAAGTTATTGCTCTTGCAACAATGCATTGAAACACAACCATAAATAAAACCACTCGCTCACCTTCTTGACTCCGCGGACTTTCTTGGATCTGTTCTTTCTCTCCTTCAATTGCTTCCTTGACTTCTCTACCTTAGTGGCAAGCCCATTCTGCAAATAACAAGACACAAGATAAAGCAAAAACAGAACAAGACTGTGCATGATTCAGACAAACATGGATAAAATGAGTTGCTCAATCAAACCATCAAGTGCATTGATACGTAAACACTCACAGAAGACAAAGATCTATTTCATTAATACATATTTTGCAATATGCACTAACAGAAACTTGCACAAAAACATAAAAAACACTCCCTTGATGAATATCTATATCAATTCATTCTACAAGTGTTTTTTCCACACAATATGCTGTGAATCTTAGCTCCATACTCTTTAATTAATGCATAATTTGCAAGTTTAGATAATAAAAAGAAAAGAATATCAGACAAACATGGAATTTAACATAAGAGAATGAAAGGCATTTACGACATACCCTGATAAGCCTATACTTGGGCTCGTACTTCTTTGCATTGTCAACTGTATCATAAATCAACCCAAATCCAGTGGATTTCCCACCTCCAAAATGTGTCCTAAACTTGAACACAAAGATTGTATTTGTGTCCTTCACCTCATACAAACTTGCCAGCTTCTCCTTCAATTCTGCCTAATTAACAGAACAAGTGCAAGACACACAATAAAACACAGTGCATCAGTCACTCAAAGCCAAAACTTTCTTACAAAAAGAAAAGGTCGGTGTAAATAACCTTAAAAAATACTGGTGAAACTTGGCATATTATGCTTATAGATTGGAACCATTGAACATTTAATATCACCATGAAATAAGTTAAATTGTTCCTGATCCCCATATGAAATGCAAATATCTCCTCAAAAACCATTGATGACATAAATGAAGGTAAAAGAAGAAGAAGAAGAAGAAGAGTTGTGGTGAGCAAAATAAAATGCATAAAATTTCAAAAAGCAACGTTCAAACAAGGATATACCTTAGAAACATTGGCTCTGCCAGGATGAAGAACATCAATGATCTGCATTAATCAAAAGAGAAGAATGAAAACCAAAAACACTTGAAGATCTTACATGAAAAAAGATAACACATGCATTGGATTACACATCTCTGCTGAAGATCTATAACCTACTACAAAAACTAACATCAGCAGGCAATGCAGCGCTCTAACATAGCCCATTTGACACCAAAAGTGTATTTATTCTAACCCAACCATCATTTTACCAATCTATAAAATCTCCAAAAGAAAAAATAACTAAAAAACAAAAGAAAATGAATTGAAAACAAAAGGATTCAAGGCCTCAAATCTTGGTGGATACTATCATCAGATGGATTCCTTGAAACCCATCAAGAGTAGCAAATATTTGATCATATCACTGGCCCACAAACCCAACTTCACAAAACCAAAAATAGTACAACACTTTATTCATTTCAAGATCCATACAAAAACATCAATAACTAACATAAAAACAAACACGCACAGACCTTGTCTAGCATAAACAATGTTTTATTATTATTCAACCAAAACCGTTCAAATTCGCTAATTAAAACTTATGAAAACAATCTCTTATATTTCCAATTAGGATGGTAAACCAATCAAGTCGTAACTAGTAATTCCAAAGACAGCAAACACTAACACTAACAGTAGCAAACAAACAGCAAACGTTCAAAAACAACAACCTCAAAAAGTTTTAAAATTTCTTTCTTACAGTTCAAGATCTATATGACCCAGTTGAGCAAGACCAACAGCTAACCAACTATCTTTACTAAACCTTTTTTTGGGTACCTAGAAAATGAAGGAAACAGAGAGAATGTGAGGGTCAAAGCTTACAAATTGCTTCCTTGAAAGAAGACGATTTGTCATGAACTTCCTGGTACGAATGGTTACTGCTTTGTCTGCCATGGCTTCAATCAAAACCCTAGATTTTGCCTTTCGATTTTGGAGGCAGGAAGCGAGAGAGAGGCAAATTGCAGCTGCTGCAGCTCAGAGAGAGGGTGATAGAACGGCAAAACCCTGTTATTTATAGTGTTGAGTTTTTAGGGTTTTTTGGATCCACAGGATGAACTGGGCCCTTAAGATTTTATTGGGCTATTAGGCCTTTTGAGGGTGTTGGGCTAAATAGATATCGTTCGTAGGCTTATAAAATAAAGTCCAACCAAGATTAATAATATTGGTTATAATCCTGGAACCAATTGTGAAACCAAAAAATAAAAATAAATGGAAAAGGCAAGCTCCAAGCTTGACTAATGTCACGTGCTATAGATTGGAGTCACGTGACTCAAGAAGATGGAGAATCCTCCCTCCAAGAAAACAACCAATCCAAACTCCAGAACAGAGATGAGGTTCCAAAATGAACCAAAGCCACAAATCTCAAAACTTAGTCACTCCATCTCACAATCCCCTCCTTAAATTCATCAACCAATCGAACACTCCCCTTCTTCTTCTCTTCCTTTACCCATTCAATTCAACCCCACAGCATAAAATATCTCACAATCAGACAACAACAGCAGCAGCAACATTGATCTCTCTCGCCCTCTTCAACATCAAAACTTCCCACGTAAACAAAACAAGGACATAAACTTCAAGCATCACCCCAGACTTCAAAGTCTTCAATGGCTACTGCTTCATTAATCGAATCAAGCCCATTAAAATGGAAACAAGCCTTCCCTTTCCAACCACAACCACCTCTTCTGACCCCCAATCACTACCCTTATTTGGTTCCTCTAAAACCCCCTAAATTTACCTCTAAATGCATCTCTCAACTCCCCATCCTGAATCCAAACTCGAAAAACAACAATGGCCCTTTTCCAATATCACCTTCAATTACAAAACCCATATCTCAAAATCTCTCCAAACCTCCCACCTCTAAAAACCCACTCGAGATTATCTATGAAACAATGCTAAAAGCACTTGATATCCTCAAAAAACCTGCAATCGCAGCGATTTTGATAGGGGTTTTGTTATTACATGATCCTAACTCGGCATTTGCTGCTTCTGGAGGTAGAATTGGTGGGAATTCCTTTTCACGGCGATCGTCATCTGAGTATTCTTCGAGGAGTTATTCAGTGCCTCGGGGTGGAAGTTCAGGGTTCTCGTATTCCGTGCCTTACTATGCGCCGTCGCCGTTCGGTGGTGGTGGTGTTTATGTGGGGCCCGCGGTTGGGGTTGGGGTTGGTGCTGGGTCTAGTTTGTTTTTTATATTGGCAGGGTTTGCTGCATTTATGTTGGTTTCTGGGTTTCTTTCGGATAGGAATGAAGGCGGGGTGCTTACCGCTGCTGAGAAAACAACTGTGCTTAAGCTTCAGGTAAATGGTGGGGATTGAAATTTTTATGAATTTTGATTGGTTTTGCGTGTTTTAATGTTTTTGGCTTTGGTTTGTGTTGTTATCTAAGTTTGTGTTCTAGTGGTTGCTAAATGGTTAATCATGAGTTCGAGGAGATGCTTGAATGGAATGACTGTTGGTGAAAGTACTGTTCAATTGTTGCCTCCCAATTTGCTGTTGGTGATTTAGGTTGCTTAATATTCTGATTTTTACGGACTAAATTTGTCTGTAGCGCCTTGTGGCTAAATGATTTTTCTTCTTTTTTTTCGGTCCATTTATTTATTGATTTGTTTATTTTTGTGTTTCAAAAATGTTTTGAAAAAAATTTTAAAAATTGAATTTTTTATTTATTTACTTCAAATTAATATGTTTTTAGTGTTTTCAAATTATTTTGATGTGCTAATATAAAAAATAATTAAAAAAAAAAACATTAGCATGCATTTTGACATGAAAAGTTATTTGAAAAGCAACCGCAATCACACTGCCAAACAAGCTTTATATAGAATAAGAAAATGGCATGTTCATTAGATGATGCATTCTAGCTTCTAGGTGGGGTAGTTACAGCAAAAACTAGGGTGTATTTGGAGAAAGGATTAGAATGCATAGGATTGTTTGGCATATGACAAGGTGTGGTAGATGAAATGCTTTCTTTGAGAAAGGAATAAAAATGTTAGGATTACTGTATTTCAGGGTTGGTTCAAAGGGGACTTTGAGAGGTTGTGATGAGTGTAAAAGTGTCTGATAGTTATGACTGCTGTGATTTAATTTAAAGAGTTCAACCAGTGGTGAAGAAGCTTATGCTTGATTGAAAAGAACAAATGAGATCACATGACTGCAACTGTGTCCCTTATAGAGGAGTAATGGGAAGTCATTATTACTGTTATAAGAAAGCCTGATTCTGTCATTATGAGAGTTGCAGACTGACAATGGATGCAGTTTCCTAACTGGATCTTCTGAAAGCATTTTACAAATCATCTTCTCTTTGTCACAGGTTGGGTTGTTGGGGATGGGGCGTTCACTTCAAAGGGACCTTGATAGGATCGCAGAAGTTGCAGATACATCCTCATCAGAGGGTTTGAACTATGTATTGACAGGTATTGCTTTTCAGTAATTCTTTTCTGTCCCTCCAATTTAACACACCCCCTCTTTATATTTTGTTTTTAATGAAGGAACTTTCTTGTGCCTTATTATCAACTTATTAGTGGGTATGACCTTTTTCTTTTTTGTTAATCCTAGACCATAGCATGCCAAACACAAGTCAGTAAACTGTAAGGAACACGTATGTGTTTAGCTAACGACTTCAAATATAATTTTAGAAAATTATGATACTTTGAAGCATTAGAAGTGTTTAGAGAGTAAATAGTGCATTGTATGGTATTAAATTCAAACAATGCCAGAATCATGAAACCTTATAGTTTGAAAAGAACCCTGTAATGCAACCTTTTCTATTTTTTTGAGCTTATTCTGTAGAAATGAAGTCATCCTGTGTTGCTCATGGATTTGCTTACAAAAAGCCATTATTTGTGGAAGGATAATGGTCACTGCCCAGAGATGGAGGGGAGTTGTATTTAGTTTTTAAATGCAGTTTGTATCTTGTTGGTGCTTTCGAGTCTAGTGGAATATTTTGTTGGAATATCAGCATGTGAAGTTTAGCAATAAGAACAAGTGTTGGTTTGTAATGTTGAAAGAAAAAGCTCGCGGTTTGTCAGGGAATGCTGGGGCAGAAGGGAATGGAGGTTTCTGAACTTTTAATGGGGACAGAAGACATATTACACATGAGATTAATGTTGACGTTTCAGGTAAGAATAGGATACAGTCTTTGTTGTGACCTCTAAAGTTTCAAGAATCAAATACCTTTCAGGGTATATTCTAAGATAGCTGTACCAAATACCGCTTCTAAATCTTAGGCTAGGGAGGATATGACCAGAAAACTTATCATGAGAAAGATCAATGAAACTCAATTTGTCGAACTTGCACAACTGGATGGGTATTCTTCCTTGCAGGTTATTATAACCTAAGAGAAGAAAGCTCATGTGGGAAACCTCACCAGTCCATTCTGAAATGCTGCCAGTCAATTGATTATGGCTAAGATCCAATGTTATTAGCTCAAAGGAGTTATGGATTGCATCTTCCAAAGATCTCTGTAATTTATTTTGTGACAAATAAACAGGAACTAGTGGCAAAGAGCTAAAGCAAGATGGCAGAGTTCCAGTTATGATGTTTTCTGAGAGGTCAAAAAACTTGAAGAGAAGACACATTACACATTACACATGAGATTAAAGTTGACTCTAAAGTTCTTTTGTTTTTGTGAGGGTCTGGAGGGATCCTCTTTGTACTTGTTCTGCTTCACACTTGAAATTTTTTAGAGCTCTTGTTGCCTGGTATTTGAAGTTCTTGGCATGGGCTCACTGTTATGATGTACCTGGTTCTTTCTTCATTTTTTTAATGAATTGCTTTCTTAAATAAAATGATCGAAACTGGTGTTTAGTTTCTTTCCTTTTATCTGGACACATGGGATTGGTTTTATGGTCTGTGTTATGACCAAGTATTGAGGCATGATTCTTATGCTTTCAGCAAAAGAAGTACAGAATACAGTCAAGACTAGAAATCTTTGCCTTGTTATTCTTTTGGATTGGTTTCATTTCCTCGCTCACATATCCATCTCAACAGCCTGGTGTCACGGGCACTCGTTTTATGCACTTTGTGTTCAAGTACTGCTGGCCTTCTTTTGCTTTGATAAAATGGTTTCATCATTGTTTCATTTTTTTTTTCCCCTTAAATGTGACACGTTTCACAAATCTTCCTAAGTTTAATTCTTAAAGACCATGGTAATAATTTTGTGAATGTCAAGGGAACTCTGTTGTTACCCGTGAAGACATGCTATATCATTTCATCCTGTAATATATTAACATATCAGCTTGTTTTACATATGTTTGTTCTGGTTGCAGAGACATCACTAGCTTTGCTCCGGCATCCTGATTATTGCATCTCTGGCTATTCATTTGTAAGTATACAGCTCTTTCCTGGAGCATATTTCTGGGTTTTCATATATCTATGCATGTTTACTTGGATTTATCAAACCCTCTCTATCATGTCTCTTGGATCACATTCTATTATGTAATAATTTTTATCTGCTTCATTTAGGCTGTCTTCTTCGTGCTTTTACATTTCAAACTTGATTGATATATATCAGGACTGATGGATAGATGCACTTGCAATCTTTCCTTCTTTTAGGTGGACGTGAAGCGAAGTATGGAGGATGGTGAAAAACGTTTCAATCAACTTTCTATTGAAGAGCGTGGGAAATTTGATGAAGAGACACTAGTCAATGTGAACAGCATAAAAAGGCAAAGCACAAGCAGCAAAAGATCTAATGGATTTAGCAATGAGTATATAGTGGTAAGATTAATTCTCTAAAGTTCCAATATTTTGGATCTGCTATTTGAATTCTGGATTGAAAGACTTTTTGCACAGTGGTATTGCAAATGATGTGTGCTGTTCTTCGGCTACACACAGTGCAATTTGTTCTGCCCTCCCCCATCAAAAAACTCAAAACAATTCTTCCACTACAGGACTTGGAGTTGAGATAGTCTAAATGTCAAGCTAGGGATATGTTGTAAAGATAGAAGCATCCTTTGAATGAGGGAAAATGTTTGCCTCTGAAATTAACTCTTGGGTGCATGGTTATTTTCTAGTATACAAAATTAGCGTTGCAAGTCTGTATCATGTTAGAATTTCATAGATCGGATTGAAATGATTTTGATTACATTGATTCTAAGTTGAACTGAATGATTCTCATTTTTGCTCTGAAAATTGTTCATATTCTCAGATAACTATCTTGGTGGCTGCTGAAGGAGTATATAAACTACCAACCATCAATGGTAGCGGAGACTTAAAGGAAGCCTTGCAAAAGCTTGGTTCAATACCTGCCAGTAAAATACTGGTGAGGACAGAAACATTCCCTGACTCATGACTGATTTCTTTTTTATTTCTATGGAAATTAAGTAAATTCAACACTAATATCTCCTTGATTATCATACAGGCAGTTGAGGTGTTGTGGACGCCTCAGAATGAAAATGACACATTGTCAGAGAGGGAACTACTTGAAGATTACCCACTTTTGAGGCCTCTATAAGAGTTTATAGCAGAAACTTGTATTTTGCGTTGGGGTTGTGTAATTACTTTGTAAATTAGGTGGAAGTCATATAAAACAAGCCCAAGGTGTACATATCATACTTGCCTGCTACTGAGTAAATTTTTCCTGTGCTTAATTTCTGAGCTTATGAAGAGATCGATTGTGTTTCTTCTGAAACAGAGCTGAATTCTTTCACCAGCAATTCGGCCAGTATGGTACATTCTAACAGATTCAAAGAATAAAAGTCTACAGAGGTTTGCAATGCAACTCTGGATGAAATATTGTTGTGCACTGTAACCCGTGTTTGGTTTGGTTAGGTTAATGTCTCGGACATCAAAAAGAGAAAGTGTTCGGTTGGTTGGAAAGACAGACAAGTACATCTTTGAAACAATATTAAAGTGAATTTGTGTTGGTGCTTGTAAGTTTAATAGCCTTGTGTAACCTCTGAATCAAGGTATCTCTATTCCAGGAGTCTCCATAGTTTCATATAACGTTTGGTTTATATTCTGCTGTACGATTATTATATTACTCACTCATTTATGCCATGTAAGCTGCTGGCTCAATGACTCCCATCTCTCTGTATTCCTTCTGATCTAGTCGACTATAAAATACAATAGAAGGCCATAGATAGTTTAAATTGTTCCTGTTAAGATACTCTGCTTTTAGGACAGAGTATCTTCCATTGTTTCGTAGGCTTCTTCTTGAACTCACAAGTGAGCAAACTAGGGTTTCAACTTGGCAATATTCAAAAAACTATCCATCCATTATTTTATTGGTTAAATTGTACTGATTACGAAATGGATAGGGATGCAGCCCTTGCACAGCAACATCACGGCAAGGGATAGATAGCACATTCGAGATTCTTTATTTTGTTGATTATGGCTGAACTTGAACTCCCTGGTAAGTTCCTTGATAGCGCACAGGGTTCCTTTCAGTGCGTTGGTTTTATTCTTTCACCTTTTCTCCATCGTCATAAATCTACCTTGCATCATTACCCATCAGGGTGAAATCTCAAGAGACGGTGAAACGTTTAGCTATGCAGTATACTCAAGGTGTTTTAATTAGTCCCCTTCCATAGAATTTCCCGCGTGTTCATACTCTAGGCTATCTCCATGCATCATTTTGGGGTCAAATCTGCAATATCTTCTACTTTTTTGGTAGCTAATTTCCGTAGCGTCTCAGAGTTCTTGAGGGGGCTCAAGTTAGCAATATGACAATGAGGTGATGAGGGTTCCAATCAACCTTAACAAGCATTGACCTTATCACAAATTGCTGACTTTGGCCTAACATTCACCACCTTAATTCCCCACCTTATCACAAACTACATGCAGTAAAGTAGTTCAAGTGGTTTTTGTTTTATTATGTCGGTAGGAATATGGACAGTAACAGTAAGATTTATAGTGTTAGATCCCATACCATCTTCCTTTTTTATTGGAAATCCTCATTTTCTGGTGGCTTTCGTTTTTGTCCTGGATTTCTAGAATTGTCAGAAGAAGATTTTTTATGCTTTTCAACCGACCTAAAACATAGTGGAGCTTAGCCCACACTTTAGGGTTAGGCAAGCTTATCTTTTCAACCCTTTCATTATGTTCGCAAGCTCCTTCGAAGCATATGCCTTGCCAGAACTTCCACTCTTAAGATGTAGAATCTGATCAAGTCAAGATTCTACTCTACCATGAATCTCAAAGTACTTGAGCATGGAAATGTCAGGATTTCAAGGCAGCCCTTCAACTCTGGTTGAGCTCTGCTGCTAATTAATTTGATGGATGCAATGGAAACGAAGTTCTGAAACTTATGTCCCTTCACAGAATTGTAATTCATGGAATCCTTCGAATTTTGTGCGTGGATATTTCTTGTGGCGGTGATTGATTATTACACGGTGCATTTAGCATTGGACCCGCCACTGTCTTTGCCACTCCATCCACATTTTTTTAAGTGTTAGATGGCCACACAGCTGAAATATCTTCCAGCCCCCAACTCTCTATCAGTACCAATCCTTATCATGCAATCTACAACAAAGGGTGTGTGAACCTGCTTTCCAGAAAGATATATATATATATATATATAGAGAGAGAGAGAGAGAGAGAGAGGCGGGTTTGAGCTTTCTCTGACTGAAAGTAAAGAAAGATTTTATCTATGGATGTTCTGAGTGGAATTTCTGCTTTTTCGAGCTTTCTTCAATTGTTGAATTCAACATGGGAGATGTATCGAGCAATCCCTTTGGATAAAGTTGCTTTATTTGTAGTAAAGAAGATCACTTTTATGGGATTCTTATGCTTCCACTTCTCCTATGTATGCTGATGTGGCTGTAATCACAAAATGATAAGGAAAACTCACATCCTCGAGTCATCATTATCATATTATTAATGTGAGACAACAAAAGGATAGGAAAATCATCAATCATGTAATGCTCTTTTCCACTGTTATTTAACACGCCAATACTGAATCGACCCGGGACTCGACAAATGGCCTAAATTAAGTGTTAAAAAAATTAATTTGATTAACTTAGTGGTTCAACCATAATATAATAAAAATCAAGGGATTTAAAAAAAAAAAAAAATTAAAACGATATTATTTTGAGCCTTGTATTGAATTAGATTTAATAGCTATACTTGTTTCTTCGTGCTTCGATCACTCCATAGCAACCCATTAACCACCCATTCAATGCTTCAATCATCCTCCTTTCGTATAGCATGCTTGTGCTGAATCTTTTGTGTTTAGTGTCAATTTGTTTTTCTTGGTAACGTATAACTTAGAGTAAGAATAAAGAAAAGATGTAGTTCCACACTTCACATCCTTGTTTCTTGTTGAACAAGATAGTCAAATCTGAAT
Organism: Populus alba; assembly: GCF_005239225.2. NCBI lineage: Eukaryota > Viridiplantae > Streptophyta > Magnoliopsida > Malpighiales > Salicaceae > Populus > Populus alba. The sequence goes on from NC_133288.1 coordinate 3,611,188, forward strand.
TTAATCTTGTATTGGTCAAATTTCAATGAATTAAAAGTTTTATGTAATATTTCTTTGATTTAATGTTAGAAGAAATCATTCAAGTTTTTTTTTTTAAAGAAAAACTAAGACAATATTGTTTTAAAATTTAAAATGAAAAGAAAATGTAGGGGCACTTTTCAAGGTCTTTTCTAAATAACATTCAACAACTGTGAATTTTTTTTTTAATTTTGGATTAGTAATGGTTTAGGGTAATTTACTTTTTTAAAAGTCAAAACATCATTATTTTTAAAAAATATATCATTAGAGTTTTAACCGAGTTAACTATTCCTTTTATTAATTATAAAACTTAACCAAATGAAATCCAAAACTAATTAGTTTAAGTTTCATAACCATATATTTTAAAATGTGTTTAAAATTGTGGTAAAAAATGATTTTTAAAGTGTTTTTTACTTAAAAATAAATTAAAATAATATTTTTTTTTAAAGAAAATTATATTAGCACATTAAAATAAAAAAAAACACAAAAAAAAATTAATTTAAAGCAAGAAAAAAAAATTAAAATTTATTAAAAGCATGGTTGGACCATAAAAATAAATAAAATCATAGAACCTATTTGACATTACAACTAAACCGTATTTCATTGGTTTTTGAATTTTTTAAAAAATTAATTGTCTTAGTATTTTTTTATTTTGAAGTATTGATATTAAAATTAATTTTTTAATAAATAAAAAAATTATTTTTTTAATATATTTAAAAAAGAAAAAAAACAAAACATTTTAACTGTATCCTCACAGTCACGATCATACTCCACCCACGGCCTGCATTTCTTAAAACAATTACGTGAAAATGATGTGTTTTTTCTTGACGCAGCATGGTGCATGCCAGTACTTGGAAGAGTACAATTTTTGTACAACCTAATCTTACAAGGTGGGGGGTTTATAGATATATTTGAATATTTAACACTAAAAGCAAGCCTCAAAGCCATCGCTAACAGGTCATAGGTGGACCTTGTATTATTATTAATGGAACCAAACTGCTCTCTGAGTGACCCGTGCTGTGAGTGGATCAGCATGAATGAACCATTTATGCTTCAGTGGGCCATGCCAGGTTTACTTCTCTTCGAAGAACCTCTCCATTATTGCCATAAATTGTGGGCTCTACAGGTAGCTGCCCAGCTGGGGCCCTCAGGCAAACCCCTCGAGCTGACATTCCAAGTGAATTCACTGCATCCCTTCGCATCTGCTCCTCTGCTACATTACTTTGATTCCCAGTGGGACGTGCATTTTAGATGTTCTGGTCTTGGTAGATTTGTAGATGAGTTGATGATGCGCAACGATTCCAATTCAGTCGAGGAATATTACACTAGGTTGGTTCGTCAAGCTTCAATGATTTTAACTCATTTCATGATAGCTATAAACACCTTCTCTTTTTGGTAGTTTTCATGTATATTTCAAAGCGTGTCATCAAGTCATCTTTGCACTTCAACATCCTTCCAACCCTACATGACTGCATATTTCTTCATGCAATCATGGACTCCATCTCATTGTTTGGTAGCTGCCGCTGTCCAGGCCAAATGGATGATGTAAGTGGTCTCCCAACTACTCATCACACTTGTCGATTTTACATCTCAACTCATTGGATATAACTTGTTTGTCCCTCTTTTTTGGTGCGTGCGTGTGTGATAAAGAGTCTAAAGGCAAATAAGCACAATGAGGATGGGCATTGATATAGCTAGGCCAAAAAAGGGTGAATATATTAACAGTATTGCCTCTATAATGAGTACAAGGAATCTATAAAAGAATGGATTTCTCAAAATGTTATACGTCAACAGCATCGACTGGTAGGGAAGTTGTCCTGTGAAGCGAGTGTGGAAGCAATGGCCCGGTGCAGAGATTGTTGACAGTGACCATATCCTCTGGTCTTGGGGATCGAGTCATTAATTTGTGATTCCGGTGCCTTTGCGTATCCGAAAGAGCGCAGCTCTTACTGGCTTGACCATGCAAATTATGACTGACCTGCTTGGTAAGAGATTTCGAGACATCTCCATTGCTGTCTTCTTGAAATGAATTCGACATTGAAGATGAAGAAACCTGATTACTTGATATCCCTTCTCCATTCCTTGAAGTTGAAGGTTTCACTGCGAGTCCTAATTGTTCATCTCTAAGTTTCCTCAATTCCATTTGGTACTTTGCTTTAAGCCATCTCAAGTCTTGCTGGATTTCATTCTCATTATTGTCTGCGAGGTCATTGTACAATGAAGTCAGTCTGCTACAGGAACCATAACCTGTGTGGTGCCGAAATGACTTCCCTCCATCAGGAATTCCATTTTCCATCTTTATTTCTTCAGCATTCTTTTCTGGGCCTGGCTGATCAAAATTGTCAAACTCTTCATCCGAATGACTTCTTCCAGAGCCTATTGGAGTAAGCTGCCGGCTTTCTTGTTGACCCCAAATTTCCTGATGGTGCGAGGAGTCCGGTTGGTTCACTATGTTTGGTGCCCCTTCTGTTATATGGTCCTCAGATTCATCCACTTGAAATGTGATCTCCCCGAACCTTCCATGCATTGAAGCACAACCATGGCTACAACATGGATTATTTGACAAAAACTCCATGAACGAACCATTAGAGGTACGAGTGGAAGCACAATTGTGACAAACAGTTTGATTTGCAAAGCAGGGTGTTTCCTCTATGCCTGGCCCTGACTTCCATTCGGGTACCAAGGCAGCAATCTCCCCATCAATCATATCTGCTATCTTTGTCACATCTTGATCGTTGATATCAAGTTCAGCAACCATTTCAGTTGCCACGCTCAATGCTGTATCAGTTTCAATGTCGAATGGGAAATATATGTTTCGGATTCGACCTGCAAATATATATAATTAAAATGGTAGCTAGGATGGACATTTGCTAGGAAAAAAAACAACATGAAAGTTAGCAATTCAAGGAAATGATAAATAAGAGGAAAGAAAGAAATTCACTAACCTTCTTTGTCTGCAATTCGGATTCTTAAAAAGATACCACCGTCATCTCCCCACTTTCCTTTTATACTTATGTCAACATTTGCAGGATGCTCATCATGATGCTCAAAAAGTTCAATTCCACTCGGTTCAACCTCAGCCGGATGATATTCCCATTCATTTTGAGCCTCATAGCCATAACCGTTTAAGTATCCATTACTGTAGGAATTAATATTGTCATGAAGCTCAAGATAAGGTAGCCTCATCATGGGTCCTAAGCCATGAACTTCAATCCCGGGCTCTAACGGTCTCAAATCAGATCCACAACCATCGATTTGGAGAAAAGGGTCATTCAACAACTCCTTTGCAGATAGCCTAAGTGACACAGTGGCCAAACATTTCTCAACAAATTGTCTTACTTCTGGATCCTTTACTTTGTACAAAGCATCTGGTTTTTTCCCCTGAAGAAATAAAGCATGTAAGTGAAATATATCATGTTTTAGGAGGGAGGGAGAAAGAGAGGGGTCTTACAGAGATAACTTTCTTGTAGATTTGAGCGGGATGAGAGCATTCACTATAGGGATATTCAAAAGTGACCATCTCCAAGATGCACATTCCAAATGAATAAATATCAACCAATTCATTGTATGCCTCTTCATACACTTCTGGAGCCATAAACTCAGGTGTTCCTGAAGAAAAGAGAGCCCCATAGAAATAAGAATTAACAAGAGTGTAATATTATCAATTTAAGTCATGAAAATCCTAATAGCACCTGAGAACTAGACACCCGCTTCTGTTATAAGGCCTCTGGTTAAATTGACCAGATAAGGAGAATTCATGAGATTTGTCAATTAAACCTACCAACACAGTGAGCAGCATGCGATTTTCGAAGAATTGCTGCAAGGCCAAGATCTCCAATCTTCACTTCTCCTTGGTTCCCATTCACAAAAATATTATCACACTTTAGATCTCTGTGAATCACAGGGGGGTCATGGCTATGGAGGTAAAGAAGCCCTCTCAAGATCTGCCTACACCAATGCTTCACGGCTCTAATGTTAACTCTCCTGTGCTTTAGTCTATACCTATCGAAGACCAAAAAAGCAAAGAGAGCCCGATCATAAGATGATAAACAATTCAAAACACCCACAAAGCATAATCAACAGAAAAGTAATGAATGGGCCATGAAATCATTAGATTCTGACAAATTCTTACTGTCTCAAAGTCCCAGAAGTGAACATTTCAGTCACGAAGTTGATGTTCCTCTTAGCAGTATCAACCCAGGAAGTGTAGAACTTCATTATGTTCTTATGCTTCAATGTCTTGAGGAGATGAATCTCACAGTAGAGTCTTTCAAGATCTTCAGGACTTTGCAAGAAATCATAGAGCTTGACCTGGTTCCAGGCAACTTCAATCCCTTCATACTCATCAAATGCTCTATATCTGCCCGAATCAATCAACTAACCATTACTAAAAGCTCACAGAAAGACCACAAAAGACTCCAACTTTTGCAAAAATAAGAAACGAACGTCCATCAAACTCAACCAAAAAAACTAAGAAGGCAAACAAATGGGAAAAGAAAATCTCTAAATGGGATTCCAGTAAATTAATGAAAGACAAGAACTTGGATTCATACACTGTCTTTGAAGCTCCTTTGCCAAGGATTTCATTGTACTGCAAGAACAAAACGAAACCCCAAAATCAAACTCCCAATTCAAAGAAGAAACACGCACACACAGGAGAGAAGAGAAGAAGAGAGAAGTACTCTGCCATATCTTCCAGTTGGATCAACTTCGACAAACTCAGAGTAATCAGGTGGTTCAAGATGTGAGAGACCATTCATTCTCTAAAACTTTCAAGTTCTTATCTTTATTCTCTATTTCTTTCTTTGATACAACTCAGATTTCCCCTTATAGCATGTTCTTTCTCTTCTCTGCTTGACTCAGAGGACTCCAGAGTTTGATAAATGAGAGAAAAAAGGAAGATTTCTTTTTTAAAATATGGAGTATATTATTTCTGTATCCTTCTTACAGGGAGATGAGAAATGGTCAACTAATCAATATGAGAAACAAAAGTGTGAGTTAACAGGACTGTTTTTTTTCTTTTTAACTCTGTTACCACGTGTTACAACTTAGAAGACAGGATACTAGTTGTTAAAAGTGATTTTTTTAAAAAAAATAATTTTAATTTTATTTATTTTATTTTAAATTAATATATTTTTTACCTCTTTCTATATCTTAACATATTAATATTAATAAAAAATATAAAAAATATTATTTTAATTTTTTTAATTAAAATTCAAAATACACCCAAGATTATGAAATAACATATCAAATAAAAAAACTATTTAATAGATAATCTAGTGATAAAAACTTGAGATTAAAAATTATTTAATAGATAATCTAGTGATAAAAACTTGAGATTAAGAGATTTGTTTTTTTTATGATTTTAAATTTAAATTTTATGATTGTTAATATAATAGTTATTAGAAATTTATATAATTATTAATTTTAAAATATATAGAATTAATTAAAGTACTGAATGGATATATATATATATATATATAGACACAAGAGAGAGAGAGAAAGAGAGATGGGGTCACCTCTTTTCTCGTATAAAGGTCTTAGCTTTGAAGGAGGCCAATAGCCTGCAAAATTTGTGAAAAAAAGCGGTAAAAAATGGAAAAAATGGGACCCAGTTGACTGTGATGCTCAAATGTGGGCCATGTTTCACAGGATAGTAAAATAAACACAGAGTTAAATGTCCTCTTGCAAATGCCTAGCATAAACTTCCAAAACCACTAATAAATCATTTTACTACTTATTAATTTTGCGTTTAAAAAATATTTTTTAATTTTTTTGTTTAATTTTTTTAATTTGAATTTTTTTTAATACATTAATATTAAAAATAAATTTTAAAAAAAAAAAAAAATATTATTTAATATATTTTTAAATAAAAAACACTTTAAAAAATAACTTCTAATTACAATTCTAAACACTAGCAAAGTTTACTTGCTGTTTTTAATTATTATTTTTTCTATTTTTATAGCTGTCGTGTGTTTCTTTTTTTTTTTAGATTATAGTCTGGATATCTTACTGACTTTAGGGACAAGCTAGTTTATTTCCATGTTATGACATGTTTTGAAAAGGAATGGGTGAATACACAAAATCTAGATGTTGTATCTTTTAATCATAGTTGTTATACCTGTTTTGAGGACTAACCCGAAAATAAATCTTGGGTTATTGGGTCAATTCTTTTACCATCAAATCAACTTTGATCAATTATTTTCAATAAAATAATATTTTTTTAAAAAAAATTCTTCAATGTTCTCTCACTCACTTTGGCTAAATCAATCAAATTACTAAAAACTAAATTGGATCAAAGTGTTTTAGTTGGATTAAAGTCTTGTCTCTTAACTCAGATCATGATTAAAAAAAAAATTCTCAAATTAACCCAATAAAATTTTATTCTCATCCTCTTTGAATTTGATTATTTTAAGTTATTAAAATGTAAAATTTAAAATTTTATTTAAATTATATAGTTGTAAATTTTTCTGATAAAATAGTACAATTTATACTTAATGTGATTTTAAAACACGACATAGAAAAAAATTACGATTGAAAAACATGACATCAAGTAAATATTTGTTTCTTTTTGGGGGGGGAGATAAGTTTCGGGTTTAACTTTGTTGGGTGTCATAATTTCAGATCATGACATAATTTAAATCTTGATTTTTATAAAATATTTTATTTTTAAATTATGATATATTAAAATAATGTTAATTAATTTCTTTTCAAATTGATATTCCACAAATATCTTTAATTTACTGTACTGAACTTTTTTTTAAAAAATCTATGGATTTCTTTTCTTGGAGTGACATGACAGGGTATACATTGAAAATGGATCTTCAATCAAACTATCAAAATCTCTGCCCAGTGGCCAAATAGCTTTTGTACCCGCACTTGTCACGGAGTTGAATAATGTTTTTAATAAAAAACAATTTTTGGATACTAAAAATAAGTAAAAAAAATATATCAAAAACTGTTTATTATAAATATGTAAAAAAATTAATTAAAGCTAAGTCAATACAATCCATCCTATTAATCTTGCTATCTATGTGATCGGATTAACTTAATTAAAAAAATATATATATAAAGTTTTTTTTAAAAAAATATGTTAATTTTTTTAAACCTATGACTTGAGTCATTAAACTTAAAGCATCCAATCTAAAAAAATCATCATCTTTATTTTAAAAATAAATCAATATTAAAAAATAAAACTAAAAAAAAAACATATTTTTTTTAAAAATAACAATTAAATTATTTTAACTATTATGATTAATAAATAATATCATCATTATTATTATTATCACCCTCAAAGTTACACAGCTATTAATTAGCAATTGTGATATATTAAATTGAAATGAAGATATTACAAGAAAGAATTTATGTTTGATTAAGGCCATGCTTGCTAACATAATCACTTTATTAATTGATAATACAAGGCGTGTTTAATTATTGATGAAGTTTAATTGCTTTGAATTTTGATCATTTATAGGCTGCTTGCAGTTTTTCAAAGCTAGTAAACCCGTTCTCACACGTCATCGAAGCTTGAATTATGCTAAGTTTTATTCTGAATCATTCTGAATATTTATTTAGCAAAACTTAAATAATTCGATAAATTAAATATATATCATCAGATCAACTATATTAAATCAATATTTTAAAAAACAAAAAAACCTAATTAAGACAACAACTTAGTCGCCTATAAATTGAAATTGATTCGACAATCCAATAATTCACATCCTAAAACTGATCGGACAACTTTAATGCCGGCAGCCACCACGCCAGCCACCCTTCCCTCGTAACAATTTACAGCACCTCCGCGCCATGGCTACGTTAAGAGTATTCATGTAATTACTGGGAAAATTCATCAAAACAATTAATTAATAAAAAAAATATGGATAATTGTGATGATGATGGACAAAGACAAAACTATTATGTTTGGTTAATATTTTATAATAAAAAATAAAATATATTTGATTAAAGAAAATAAAGGACTAAACATAAAACTTTAATAAACTACTGAAACATAAAGTATATACAATTATATCCCTTCTATCCTTGTAATCCTTTTCTATTCTATTTGATATAGTAACCGAATTCTACTAATAATTGATCTCCCTGTGTCTTGTTACTGATAATATTTAGTTTCTTTTGCCTGGTTAACAAAGGAAATGTCTACTATGAAACCCATAATTTTTATTTCCTATCATATTAAAAAAAATAGTGATTATTTTTAATTGAGTTGAGAATTTCCACGTTAATTAGTTTTCTTGAAACTAAATCCTTCTTAATTAAATTCTAACTAATCTCGGTGTCTTGTGTTCGCCGTGAGGCAAGGATATTTTTTTATACAAAAAATGATATTTAAATATTAAAAATTTTATCATTAGATTATATTTATTTTTATTTTGTTGAGATACGTGCTACTTGGATCCTCTTTGTCAATAACTATACCATATGTTCTTTTCATGACCATTCTTATTATATTTTTATTACCTATCTAATATATTCCTATTATATTTAATTACCTACTATATTTCATTAATAGACAGCATCCAATACATTTAGATTTATATAATACATGTAATTTATATAATATTTTTATATATCTGATTTTTATTTCATTTTATTTAAATTAAATTCAAATTTATATTAATTTAGAATTTATTAAAAAAAGTAATTTAGAATTTTTAAAAATTTATTATTCTAAATTACAATTTAAAATGATTTACTACTACTATTATTATTGAAGTAAACAAAAAACACAAAATATCCCTAGTTAAAAGACAAGCAATTTTTCTTAAGAAGGATAAAAAAAATCACTACACAGCAGTGATGACTGAGAAAATACGAGGAAGGCTACAGTGTTTTGTCATTTCTTTTAATTGTTTTGGTAATAAACATCCACATCCATATCTATACATTAATGAGTGGCTACAAATCTCAAATGAGATTGATCTCATCTTTTTTAAAAATTATATAAATACCCGGATAAAAAACAAAAAAAATCTATACATTAATGAAGAAAAACATTTTGAATTCAAAACTCAAAAAACTTGATGATAATAAGATAAATAACTTATCATAATAGCTAAGTTTCTAATTAGACTATATGTACATCTATACTATTTAAACATGTTTGGTTTGAAAAGATGTAAAATATAACAATTTTTTAAACCAAACATAATTTAAATTGTGTAAACAAATGGACACTTCATGTAGACATTTTAATGTTAGTAAATTAGTCTGAACAGATATATACCATGGACCAAACCAATGAACCCATGCACCTAAACTATTTTTAAATTGCAAACCTAATCACAAGTATTTTTTTATCATTGATCAAATCCTTCATCAACAATGAAGAATTACAATTCTGAAAAGATATAATTCAATTAATTAGGTTTTAGATTTGCTATTTAGAAATTATCAATTCGAGTCTCACAAACATCAGTACTATTAAAAATTTACATGGTTGCTAACTTCAAGACCTGTAAAACTAATCAAAGTACATATAAATTAGCTTGAACATCCACATTAATAATAATAAAAAAATAATAAAAAATTATTCCCTCGCAATTAAATCTTCTCCTGAACATTTAAATTTACAACTCCCATAGCGTTTCTCTGAATTTTATAGGAAAAATATGTCGAGAATTTGAGATTTTTTTTTTTAATTTTTGCTTATTTAATTTGTCAGTCATCAAAGTCTTCAAGAGGCTAGGCAAGGCCATGCTGATTTCATATCGATAGGTTAGGTTCCTCCACCGATAAAAAGTCGTCGTTTTATGGCTTTTCTTCTAGATTAGAGCGAACCCAAAGACAAAAACAAAATAGAAAATAGAAAATGTGGTCCGAAAATTAGAAAAGAGAGTCTAAGACTTGAGAGATATTATGAGTACCACTATATACCATGTAATTTTTCCGAAATGCTTAATGTGGACTATATGTCTAGCAATTAAATGGTCTGAATTCATTTCATTTATATATAAACTATGATTGCTAACCATGCTAATTAGCCTCATTAATCAAGAGATAACCTTTTTTTTTCTCTCTTTACGACGAGAAACTTCCATTGCATGCTTATACATGATCTAGTTCATATATATTAATTAAAAGAAAAGTCTTTCTCCCAAAAAATTGTAAATAATGATAAATGGCATGAATTCCCGAAAAACACCATTGCATTTTGAAGGGTATTTGTAGCTTCAAAGGGCCTTTTTGTGATACTTGACGTCAAGGAATTATAAATTCGGTCACCAAATAGTCAAAGATCACATTTTTTTTCCTTTGTTATTATTTTTATTACTTCAAGTCATATACAATTTCTATTGATGATGCGATATGTGCCTGCGTTCACACACAAGCAAGCAAAATTTTCAAGAAATATTATTTCAGTTAACATAGATTCAACTATATAATAAGTAATTATGTTATTGAAAAAACACCTTTTGAAAAATATAAAATACTTAGAGCTATATAAGAGACTAAAACTTTCGTCTCGTAATCTATACGAGATAGTGACATCAATGTGTAGAATAATAAATCTAATTATATCATATTTAAAGACATTTACTTTTCAAAGCAAAAAGTAAAACAAGATGGTTGAGGCAACAAGAATTGAAGGACATCAACTATGGACTAGAGAAGATTATCGGAAGAAATTAAGGCTAGTTTAAAATAATGATGGTGACTGATTCTTCATCTAGGTTAAGTACGTAGTCTCGTATGCATAAAGTTTGCAGATAACATAAATGATCTAATGTCCCAAGAGAGAATCCATCACTGTTAACATGTAGTTTGCCGGCCTCATGTCAGGTATGGGAGTTAGGGCACACAAGAAATCAGTATGGATTTCATCTTCACATGTGCATCCATGCACAAATCTATACTGGTGTGTCTATATATATATATATATATATATATATATATATATATATATATATATCATGAACTCTAGTTTTTTTAAGTTATTAAAAAGTTTATATGATAATTAAATTTAAAGTTTATAAAATTAGTCAAGATACACATAAATTTATATGGTTATATTCACATGTTCATCCATGCTCAAGTCTACACAAGAAAATTATTTTTCTGATGGTTATGAGTTTGAAGATTTTTTAGGATTATTGGAGATTTATAGGATCATTAACTTTAAAATCTATAAAATAAATCGAGATGTACATAAACTGATCCAAACACTTATATTAATAATAATAATAATAATAAAAGCAGAGCATGCATGGTAGGGGTGTTCAAGAGTTTTTTAATGTTATTATCTAATGTTCATGAATTCAAGTTTCTTTAGAGTTGTTAAAAGTTTATATAATTATTAATTTAAAATCTATAAAATTAGTCAAAATACGTAAGTTGGCTTAAACACTTACATTAATAATAAAAAAATATATATACATGCATTCTAGCACCTCGTCTAGTCTTCTTCGGAGCCCATCACGCTTGCTAGACGTCCATGCTGCGGAGCACGCATGGTGGGGGTGTTCAAGAGTTCTTTAATCTAAAATACTTTCGATAATGACATACGACCAACTAATTAAGCTTAGCTCAGATGTCTGGCCTCGAGAATACTGATCCTTCGATTTTTATCAAAAGTCTAGATATCGACCTTAAGTACCGGCCTAGGGTTGATTTTATTGCAGAGGCGTGATTGTGGAAGTTTCATCTTTAATTTATAATTAATTATAGCTCTTCTTTTGTATCTCTTTGCTTGAAAGAAAAGTTGCTTCTTTATCTTTTATATGTGAAGAAAATCTTTGATTTGAACTGTTTGTGTATCGATACATATCAAACAATCAAACATTTCAATAACTTAAGTTGAAATTTTTTAAAAAATAATGATGATAGGATTGTTATCAAGATTTTGATATTATATTAAAAATTTAATTTAATATAATAACTTAAATTGTTATGGAAATTATAAAAACTAATTTTTTCAAAGATATTAAAATCGTGCGCACTCCCTTACATCAGTATAATAAAATATTTATAATGAAAAATCTATTTAAACAAAATAACCTTAAAATTCCAAATTCAAGTTTAGATTCAAAATATGTAGATAAATAGACTATTCATGAAGTCGGTTTAATAATAATTTCACAATCCTTGTTTTCTTTTATGAGATGATCCTTCAATTATCAACACTTCATTGCCTTTCTTTTCAACATTTTCCCCACCCTTTTCGAACCCATCAATCTACCGATAATTAATAGCTTGACAAAAGTTTTATATCAAAATCAGAAAAAAAACATGTTGAAAAAAGAAAAGATACGAAATCAGTTTTTTTTAATTAATATGGATGTCTAAATCAATTTGCGCGTATCTCAATTAATCATATGAGTCCTGAAACTAACGACCATATAAGTTTTTAATGATCATCATATTAGTAATCACAGAACTCAAACCTAAAATTATAAAGAAATAAACTCATTTATCCCATTTATTTCAACCATTTATCCCAAGCTATTGCATGTACACCTACTAGTTGAAAAATCAGTATTTGGATTGCCTAGCTAAAATGATCCTCTAAAATGTACACCTAGAATTTTGATATCATATTTTAAAAAATTAATTTAATATAATAATTTAAATTGTTAAAGAAGCTCTAAAATATAATTTATATTATTATTTAATAATATAAAAACTATTTTTTTAAAAAGATATTAAAATCAAACTCCTTACATTGGTATAATAAAATATTTGTAATTAATTTTTTTTAAAAATAAAAAAAACCTTAAAATAAATAGATAAATAGATGATTCATGAAGTCGGTTTAATAATAATTTTACAATCCTTGTTTTCTTTTATGAGATGATCCTCTACATATTATCAACACTTCATTGCCTTTCTTTTCAACATTTTCCCCACCCTTTTCGAATCCATCAATCTACCTATAATTAATAGCTTGACAAAAGTTTTATATCAAAATAAGAAAAAAAAAATGTTGAAAAAAAAAAGATAGAAATCAATATATTTTTTTAATTAATATAAATATCTGGACCAACTTACATATATTTTAATTAATTACACAAGTTTATAAAGTTAACAATTATATAAATTTTCGGTGATTATTATATTAGCAAACATAATAATTAAATTTAAAATTATAAAAATAAATTTATTTATCTATCCCAAGCTATTGCATGTATACCTCTACTAGTTGAAAAATCAGTATTTCGATTGCCTAGCTAATAGCTATAGTTTGACTCCGGCATGAGTACCGTACATATCGAAAGATTAAAATTGGTCAAAAATATACAAAAGGTTACTCCAAAAGAGAAGCAAAGACCACAGAAAAGATCCATGGGGGATTCTCGGAGCAAATATTATAATATTAACATTAGGGTTAAAGGGTCGCGAGGATCAAGAAGGAAACTATATTTTAACAAGGTTTCTTTGATTTTCTTTGTAATTATAGTTTTGTTTACGTACCAAAGCCAATTACCAAGAAAGATGCAGCAAATCAAGAGGACAAAGAAGAACAACGTTGGATCAAAGCAGTTGGGATCGGAGGAGACTAGAAAAATGGAGTGAAACTTCAGCTGCTGCCATTAGAGAGATTTTACTGATGATCACATGGTACTATGGTTCAAGCCAAAGCATCAACTGTCAAAACCATGTGCTTTGATCCACCCGACCCAATTATTTATTTCACATTTTTTGTCCTTTTTAGGTGAATTAAAACTCTTATATGACTATGGCAATTGTAAAATTTGTGTATGTATAAACATTTTTTTATGGAAAAGTTTGTATTTTTAAGAACAAGAAGGTGTTTTTATCATGAAATAATAATAAAAAAATTTATCTAAATGTTTCTATTTGTTAGAAAATAATATAAATCATATACTAAAGCTTTACTTAATAGTTTAAACTATTAGATTGAGATGGTTCTTTGACATGGTATCAGAACTTTGATAACCAAATGGTCACGAGTTTGAATCTCACTATCCATATTTATTTTATAAAAAAATTAAACACATGGTAAAATAAACATGTGTAAGTTTCAAGTCTAAAGATCTTTTATTTGAGGGAATGTGTTAAAAAAATAATATAAATTAATTCTAAGACCTCACCTTAAAATATTGAATTAAATTAGTTCTTTACACCTATTTTTTATAAATCTTGAAAATAATATTATTCATAACACGCGAAATTCATATACATTGAGCGAGGTACTCGATTTTTTTTTTAAAAAAAAAAAAAATTAATGAAACCAACTATCCAAGAATTAGCTGGTGGCCCTAGCTATCAAGTAAAATCATGTGAGGAAACAGTAAATGAAGACGAGATAAATTAAAATAAATGTGTCATGATTACCTTTCTTTAATTTCATGTCATTAGTAATTTAGTATTGTATTTTCATGAGCTTCCAGAATTAATTAATTGATTACTACCAGTTAGGATCTTCACAGCAGAGTAACGTGTTATTTGATGGATGCTGAAGGATTTGACATCATGTTCTGGTCTCCAGCAATAATGGAATTGACATTACAATTTCCTTTAATATTTCTTATATATATATATATATATATATATATATATATAAATGGATTATGGTTTGAATTTGTGAACCATGTTCCTCGTTTTCAGATGAGTACGGACAAGGGGCATTTAAGGGCTGAAAGGAGCATGTGTGGTGTTTGGATGTTAGGGTGCATCCATGGCTCCTCCACATGCAGCATAAAAGTGAGGGATCCTATGCTTTTTCACTTCTATTTCTTTTCTTTTTTCTCCATCTCCTCTCGAGAGCCTACAAAAGAGATTTTTAATGAGTCAATTTATAACTCGATTATTTAATTAAAACTCATGTAATATTTAATATGAAATGATATTATTTTATTTTTATTTTTTTTTTTAAAATCAAAAGAATATTATTTTATATTGATCTGAGTCAATCAAAACTGTCCCATGCAACAAATAACCCGAGTCTTTGACCAAACTAAGTTGTTTTATAGCTATATTTTTTTTCTTTGTAGGTAAGATACAAAGTTGGTGCAATTAAGATGTTCACCAAGCAGAATAACTTTCAATCAGAGGATGAAAGTGAACTTGATTTTATTATTTGGGAGTGTGATAAGATAATAATCAGATGGCCAGACCCATATGAAATTATAAACAAGCCAAGAAGAGGAAGAACTTTTGATAGCACATTTGCTTGTCCTTTTGCATCGTTTTCTTCCATAGCGGTTCAATACAGCCGAGCCCGTCATGCCACAATTAACAAGTGGACAAATCGTGGTCCAAAAAAGGAGCTAAATTGACCCAAAACGAGGGGCTATGGGCTAGCTAAAAGACATTGCTGCAAAGGTGTACAAGCCACTAGCTATGTCCAGTTTCCTCCATCCTGAAGAAAAGGCATAGAAACCTCTACAACTTCTTTTTTAAAATGCACCTTAATGTAAATAAACCATGAAGAAAGAATAATGAAAGGGAAAATAAAATATTTTTGCTAGTTAATCTTATTTTATTCTATTTTTATTTTTATATTCTAGTTTTTTTTTTTCTATATAAAGAGTTGTAATTCTATTTTAACAAGTGAGACATGAATAAAATTAGTATTCTTAGGGTTTTCTAATAATTATGGTATTTTTGGCCTTTGAGGGGTTTGCCTCTTAACAAACCTTATTATCATACATTCTCATCTATATTAATTGGTATCAAAGTCTAATAATTATTGATGGTTTTTGTTATGTACTATCAAATCACCATGGTTAGAGATCGCATAGAACATGTATTGAAGCTCAATGATTCATGGTGGTTATTGTTATGTGATGTTTAATAACCATGACTGAACAAGATTGTAGAATAAGGTGTGTTCATATAGGAGAGGAGGAGGATGTTCACACTCGAGAAAGAGACGTCCAAGAACTAGTGTGTTGTCTCTGTATCATAGTTTTGAAACCCGGCCCGATCCGGCGGGTCGACCCGAGACCTAGACGACCGGGACTGGAGCAGGGCCAGGTTGAAGAAAAAACAGGGGAAGAAAAAACCTGGCGTGACTCGGTTGATCCGGTTACAAACTTGTTGACTTTTGTTTTTTTTTACTAAAACGACGTTCTTTTGATTTTTTTTTAAAAAAATTGACTCTGCCAACCTGATGACCCTTGGACCAGGCCGGGTTTTAAAATTATGCTCTGTATTCATCAATTAATGTTATTGAAAATCCTAGCGCGATGAACAAAGATGAAATGGCTCACACAATGATATTGTGCTAGGAATCTATGATGAGATAATCCATACACAAAATTATTTATGGAGAAAGGTAATTTTTGACCGAGTATGAACTTGAGAATGAATCTTTTAATTACAACTCGAGGAGATTGATGCAAAAGCTTTTTATGGAAAAACAAATCTTTTTCTTGGTTAATTTGATTTTTTTTTATTATTTTTCTATTGTGAATTATTAATCTTTTCCAAATTTTTTTCTTCTATTTGAAAGAAATAATTTTTCTATTTTAATTTTTTATTCAGCATTATTAGAGTTTTTTTTCTTCTATACAAATGATTATAATAGCATTTTTAAGATGCTTACCGTATCCTGGGATACATTGATATCTTACATACAAAGCTGAACCCAAATTAAATGCGGTATCAATTCAAATATGTAAGTTCTCAAGCACATGCAGGCTTGTATATATATGGGCTCAGGTGATTCACCTTCATTTATTTTCTTCTAAAATTGTGAAATCAAGTGAAAAATAAATATTTCTATATGTTTATTATAATGTAACTTAGATATTGTTTGTTTTTATGTTTTAAAAATGTTTTTTTTAAAAAAATATTTTTTTATTTTTTTCTTTACTTCAAATTAATATTTTTTTGGTATTTTTAAATTATTTTGATGTGCTGATATCATTTTTTTTAAAAAAAAATATTTTGATATATTTCTAAATTTTTTTTTTAAAAAAAATATAATGACATAATATTTAACAAGTGGTGTCATTCCTATATATTCTATAGTTTGTCCATCCCAGTACATAATCTATTTTGTTACTTACTATACTAAAACACTCTTAATTAGATTTTTCACATACTTTATCTTTTGATATAAAATATGGTCATATTTTTTTTTTCTTGTTAATTAAGGGGTATTTTTTTTTTCCTTTTCCATATTACGAATGTGATATTGATGTGAAAAAGGAAATATAACAAAGCAACTAAGATTTTGAAAACTTTGATTTTTATATATTCATTGTTTTCTATTCGAATTGATTCTGAATCTCAATAATTATAAAATTAATTCTAATAAAATTTGACATGCTAATTATAGAGTGAAAATAACATTTCTTAATTTATCTAATTAATTCACATGCTAATTATAGGAAGTGGTAATAATCAATGGACTAAATATTGTACGTGCTTCAACAGCCACGCCTCTAAAAAGAAGCCTCATCAACCATCACAATTAATCTAACCCCAGCTGGGCATGCAGATTGCATATAAATACAGATCAATCAATTCTTCAGAAAGAAAACACAAAATCAAGAAAATGAGTTTAGCTGTCGTCAACGAGACAACAGTGACAACATTTGTCGAAGACATGAAAGCATTCGAGAACTGTGTCAAGGAATGTTTCGAGATGCTTGATGTAGACGGCGATGGAGTGCTTTCACGATCTGAGCTTCGTGAGGGATTTTGTAAACTTATGTCATTAGGGCATGAATCCAGCAAGAAAGAGAAGATTGACCATCTTTTCGATACCATTTTCGACAGGTTTGACGAGGATCAAAATGGGAGCATCGATCCTCGAGAGTTCAAGGGCTTGATCAGGGAGCTCATGGCTGCAATGGGACGTGGGTTGGGTAATTCTCCAGTTCTGGTGGCTCTTGAAATAGATAGCTTGCTTATGAAGGCCGTGGAGCATGAATTTGGCCAGATATGATCAAAAGAAGAAGGGTTCTTCAAGTTTAGCACATGGAGTTGCTTCCCCGTCATCGAACGATTACGTGCAATGTCTAGCAACATCAAATACTGCACCGTTTGCTTGGACACAATTGGCAGGGTGAAGAGTGTTTTTTCATTATTTAAGTTGTTTTTGCTTTCAAATTGTGTTTTTAAAGGGTTTATTTTTGTATTATTTTGATGTGTTAATGTTAAAATATATATGTATTAATTTAATGTATTTTCGAATGAAAAACAATTTGAAAAGTAACAATTACCACGACGTCAAACATTACTATAACTTTTTTTTTTAAATGATATCATTTTACTTTCTTATATAAAAAAAATAACTTGAGCTATATCTCGAGACTTATTTCGAGTTGAAACAATGCCTATGCCCTTAAATTGGCTGTGAAAGTGAATTTCTTTTACCTGATGACTTTGACTAACTACCAACTAAGCAATCAATGAGTATTGTAATTAACCACAAAACAAAATTATAATTGAGTATTGATATGATAATTAAAGAAAATAAAAGATATTGTTAAAGAGAGTAACGAAAAAAGAGTAACAAAAAAAAAACAGAGAAGGCATCTGAAAATAACAAGTATGTTTGGTATTATGGTAATTTTTATAGTTGTAGTTTGAAAAAAAATTATTTTATAAAAAGTATTTTTGGTTGGGATTGGTTTGATATTTATATATGTTTGGTTAAAACTGTGGTTGAAATTGAGGTTGAACAAAAAATAGTTTATGTGTTTTGTTAAAAGAATACTTTTCAAATTGACATTATATATATATTGATGGTTTTTAATTTAAATATTGTAGATTTAACTACTGCTATTACATCATGAAATAAATAATACTTATATAAAATATTTTTTATTATTCAATTAAACTATCTACAATTTATCATGTAAGAAATCCATCCGATAAGGACTATAATTTTCTTGATTTTTTAAGCACGCAACAACATCATATAAACTATCATTAAGAACAAAATTGGGATTGCGATCAAATTCTGCAAATGCTACGTCATCAAGCAATCTCCTTCTAGTTTTTCGAATAAAACACAATTAAAAATAAAAATAAAAATTGAACTATTTTTTTAATTGGGTCGGACCTGGTTCAATGTATTTAGCTTTGGATCAGACCCGGCCCGGTCAAAACAGTAGAGCCACTCTCCAGTGTTCACTTAAGTGAACAGTGGAGAGTCAATTATAATTTCCTCTCTATTGTTCACATGATATGGTAAAGCATCTCTCAGCTGCTTTTCATAAATTTACGATTAAAATACATTTTATATGGATCCCACACCAATAATAAAGAGAGTTTTAGCATTAATAAACATATTATTTGTACGGCAAACGGGCACAAAGAAACATCTCCATAGACTTCTTGTTTTTTGCAAAGGTTTTTGTTCGTTTGGCCTTTTTTTTTTTTTTTTTTAAACAATTAAAATAAGCAAAGCAAGCAGAAAACAAGGAATGGATAGGCTGCCAAACCAAGAAGGATCGAATAAAATCTATTTAAATAGAAAGGGACGATGGACCTCACTCACCTATAGCTAACAAAAATGAAACTTATGATCTGATGTCTTTTGTCCACCATCGTAGCCAGCCTTGCTCGGTATCTTTTTGGAAGCATGAAAATATGCAAATTACAAAAGGAAGAGACATGCATGCCTTGTACCACATTACCTTTTCATCTACTTATTATTATTATTATTTTTATGCATCGAGTGCACCTGTCTGCCTATATATATAAATGTCTTGCCACAAACTTCCAATTTTGCATTTCCAACGAGCATAGAATAGACCCAAAAGGTGAAACTTTTAGCACCCACCACTTCATGACAATGGAGTGCATGTTTAGAGAAAATATGGATAAGTTATTTTTAAAAGTGGTTTTTATCTAAAAATATATTGAAATAATTTTTTTAAAATTTATTTTAGAAATTAATATATATATTAAAATATTTTAAAATAAAAAAATAAAATCTTTTTTTAAAAAACACTTTCAAAATAATAAAAAAAAAAAACAAAACACTACAAAAGTAGTTGAGCAATGAGAACTCTCTTTTACAGTAGGCCCCGTCTCTCTACTTTATATATAAAAAAGGACATAGCAAAACTTATAGATGTTAAATTTAGTATAATTTATCAAAATCTAGTTTTTATAGTATGATACAAGTTAGTGATTGATATTTTTAATAATCAAATTGACTTGTTTATACTTAGTTAAACTTGATATTCCGATACGAGGTTTAAAAAAGAAAGAAAATAAAACACTAGTTTTTTAAAAACATTATTGATTTGGATTCATCAAATTAACATTAAATTAACCCATAATCCAATTTTTTCACAGACCGATTCCAAAGCCTAAATTGACTGCTTCAGGGAAAAGAAGAGAGTAGTAATATAAAGAGGCACCGTAACCCTCTTGTATGACTGAAAGAGAGAAATTAATAAATCAAAGTCACCGATTGTAATGGTGACTGAGAAAGAAGGGCCGGCCAGTGCATCCCAGCTCATATTCCCAAGAGATACTCAGATTCCAAAGCCCTTTCAGAGGCGCAAATCAAGGAAGGGAACATGAACTGGAAGCCTTTATAGCTGCCACCGATGACCGTGATGATGGATGACGGCAACCTTCAGCCCTGAGCTTCCATCTTTCAAGATTCAAAGCACCAATTTCGCCACCCTCTCCTCTCAAGTTTAAATTTATAGCAATGATACCAAGGTATTATTCGTTTTTATGTTTACAAGTATATTTATGCGTGCTTGGCTTAGAAAATATATTAAATTGAACTTTTAAATTTAATAGGAAAGAATAAACATAATGCTTAAACTATAGCTACCAATACTAATTTGATAGGAAAGAAACGAAAAAAACACAAGAAGAAAATAATTTTAAAATTAGAAAAAATATTATTATTATTATTTTTAATTCGGTTTGATTTTTATAAATTATTATCAATTTAACTAGTTTTTTTAATAGATTAATTTTTTCAATTAATTATTTTTAGTTTTCTCTAGACGTGATTTTCTTTTTTCTTCTTGTTTCTACCTAGTTTTTAGCTCCAACGTACACAGCAATTTATGAGATTTCCTCGAGAATACAACTACAATAATAATGACCAGGCGTGGGTGTTTTACCGAAAAACCCCAAGTATTAATTGTTATAATTAAACTATATTAAATTTTCTTACACTAAACCCCAGCCTCAATGGGTTCAATAGTTTAGTTGGACCGGAACAAAACCAATCCTATGTTAAGGTTCAATAGTGGTTTAGTTTGATTCAATACTGAGTTACAGCCAAAGCAACACTATTTTAGATAAAAAAAATAAAAAATAATCTTTGAAATTAACTCCAACTGGTTTTAATTAAGTTATTTGAATCACCCAAATTTAACTAAGTCAACATCTAATGCTAGTTTAAACAAAAAAACAATTAGCTAGGATTAGATTTTGAGTCAACGATGATCAAACATGCTTAATATCCATAATTAATATCCATAATTTTAATATCAATGAATCATTTTAGTTTAATAATTAGATAAAGTCTTTAGATATGATTTATATTATTTTTTAACAGATTTTTTCAAATAAAAATAATTTAGACTTGAAACTTGTACATGTTATATTTAATTTTTATATAAAAAAATAAAAATGATAAGATTTAAATTCGTAACTGTTTGATTATCAAGGTTTTAATATTATAATAAAAAATCATCTCAACTCAATAGTTTAAACAGTCTTGTAAGATTCAAAATATAATTTATATTATATAAATAAAATTTTAATATATAATTTATATTATTCTTACCTGTTAAAAACAAAATCATATATTTTACCCTCTCTGGCCCTTTTTATCCCCGTCTCTCCCTCCCTGGTAGGAAATAAACAAAAAGCCAAATCAACAATATTACCGCCAAACCACCATAAACCAGCTCTTCAAAGCCCCTCGTGCACGCTCCCTCTGTCTCTCAAACTTGCCTGGGAGTTCTCCAATGTTTTTGGTGAAAAGCATAAACAAGTTCAACAACATGATCCCAGCATGTTTCAGCAATCCCAGCACGCTCTCAAGTGCCTCTCAAGTGTCTCAAAATCTCATAACATGTATCTACCAGACTCAGCTCGGCAACTCACCAACCTATCTCACACTCGCTTGGTCAAAAACCCTCTTCTCCCACTCCCTAACCATCTACGCAGCTGATTCTTTCTCCATCACCATCTCTTTGTACCCATCAGCCTTTTCTCTCTTTCGAAACAAACCAGGCTCCAAATCCATCTACTTGACCCGCCACCATTATAAGAAAATCAAGCTCTACTGGGACTTCACTAGAGCTGAATTCACTCACAACTCGGCGGAGCCGGAATCTCGCTTCTACATTGCCATTTCTTGCAATGCAAGATTGGAGTTCTTGCTAGGTGATCTGTGCCCTGAGTTGACTAGGAGGTCCGGGCTGGTCATAGCTCGCCAACTGGGTGAACCGGCTCTGTTGTCTCGGAGGGAGCATGTGTTTGGGCTCAGGAGTTATGTGTCCAGGGCTAATTTCTTGGGGTCCAAGCATGAAATTGAAATAGAGTGCGGTGGGGGTGTGCTTGTAGTAAAAGTTGATGGTGAAATTAGTCTTGTTATCAAGAAGTTGGCTTGGAAATTTAGAGGCAATGAAAGAATTCATGTTGGCGGGCTAGAAGTTGAATTCTTTTGGGATGTGTTCAATTGGGTCAACAACAACAATTGTAACAATTACGACAGTCTTGGCAGTGCTCCCAGAGGTCATGGTGTGTTTATTTTTCAAGTTGGTGATGGTGGAGTGTGGCCTGAAATGGTTGGTCCAGAGAAGAGATTGATCAGGAAGAGCATGTCGATGGCGGGGCCAACATCGACTCCGCGGCCAGTGTCCTTGTCATCGCCTTCTCCGTCGTGCTCTAGTGTGTTGCAATGGGCTGAGGAGAGTGGTGATTGTAGGAGAAGCTCATGCTCTTCATCCACTACCAGGTCGTGTGGGAGCAATAGTGGAGGGTTCTCTTTGCTGTTGTATGCTTGGAGGAAGGATTGAAACCTGAGAACGTGGATTCTTCAATGAGCTTTCAAATTTGTGGATCATTGATACTTTTTTTATTTGATAAAGCGTTTGGATTTTGAAAATGCTTCAAATTAATACATGTTGTGTTTGCTGGTTTTTTAAAGAAGAGAGGAACAGACACGAATCGGAGCTCAAAAAGACCATGCAATGACCTTAATTGGCAAGAAAGCTTCCAGTTGATGGCAATCATTATCCCCAGCAGAAATCATCTTTCACTGCAAGACTTTCTTCTTTCAAACCTGTTCTTAAGTGGCAAAGACACCAAGTTCTCTTAAGTGGCAAAGACACCAAGTTCAAAAGCCCTAATATTGATTGATCAGTAGCCCCACACGACCAGAAACTGAAAAGCAGAGAGAAACATCGCTACCATGCGCGCATGCACCTCCACCTCCACCTCCACCAGCACCTAGGATTCTCAGATACTTGTGTCAAACAAGACTGGGAAGTTCAACTAGGTTGGTTCCTTTTTATTTTTTTGTCAGTGTTAAAACACTTCCTGCGCGAAAACACACGAGTAGCTCTCATCACTAAGTTGATGCACTGCTCCTGCATCATTACAATAGTATTCCTTTTGTCCTTTTCTAATCATCTTCCTAACTTGAAAAAGAAAACATACAAGTATATATATATATATTAATCGAGTGACGACAGTACTAAACTCCAATTCATGGGAACATTAGCCCTTTTAAGCTCTAATTAATAACCTATCTCTCTCGCTCTTAACAATCTTCATTGTCCTTTTAGTGACACCGCCTAGCTTCATATGGGACTGCGCTGCGGTGGAATCGGTTTTTTTATTAAGTTCCTATCAAACGGATGATTCATAATAAAGCAAACATGAGGTGTTTTTGTCATGCTACATCCTAAAATATCGAACTTAAACATAATAAGAAATATGTATTTATTAGTACAAAACAATAATCAAAGCTGTAATCTAGCAGGTTAGGATACTCGTATTCAAGTCTCGGTGATTTATATGAATTTTACCGCAGGTTTAGATTTCCAGACATTTTCTCAAATCCAAACACCGGCCTCTCAAAGCTTGGGGTAAGTATCTGTACAATTGCTTCAAGCACAGAAACATTCCATAGCAAACTGTCAAATTACGATGATATTTAGAAATAAAAAATTGTCGTATTATTATTGAGTTATTCAACTATTTATCAGATTTCACAGTTAAAAATACGACAATCCTTCACATCTTCACTGCTATTGCCTCACAAAACTGAAGTTTCAAAGCTCACAATTGCAGTGCAATGATCATAAAATCAGAACTGTTAAAAACTTAAAACTATATTCCATCAATCATACGTTTACTCGTTTTTGCTTCCAACATCCATCATGCCTTGCAGTCTTGATCAACGAAATAGAAATTAGAAAACTGTCATAATGGATAAGCAAGATCGGCTGAAACAGAATCATAGGTTTCGAGACCTCAGGGAGGCACAAAGAACAAAGAATCCTGCAACGTATGTGAATTTAACTACTCGGAATAGACTTACACTCTTCATTTAGCACCAACGCAATTTCCAAAGGAATATTGAAGTTGGCAGATTCAAGCAAACTAACGAAGAGAGACATAATTTAGTTTGGATCCACAAGATTAGACTCTGTCCCTCTTGCACGTCCTTTCATTTCTCCTCATAAAAGACTCCATTCCTCCTACTCTAAAACAACCAAGTTATTTCTACTTAGATTTTGTACAGTGGCAAAATACCAAGAAAAGCAAGAATACAAGGGCAAAACATGCCATTAACTCCAAATTCGTTATTGGACAAATAGTAGAGCACAAACTGTATGGTAAAACTCAAAATCTCTAAAACATATTTTATTCTATTTGCAAAAAAACAAAACAAAATCAATGATGTTTATAAAATGAAACGTTGAGAAGTTAAATTTTAAATGAAAGAGGTTCTGTGAATTTTGAGTTTAAATCTATACATGCACTAGCCCGACTCAAGCTCGGACTTCATATGGGTTTGGTTTAATTGTAAAATATTTTTTTTATCAACCTATTATAATTCTATGCTTCTGTAGAGTCCTCTTTTCTAGAAAACTGTTAGACTGTAGATTAACATGATAATGGCAACTGGGTTATCCTTCACCAGTTCTGCACGTGTTCTGAAAATGTAGATTCTCGGGATAGATGAGACTCTGCTAACCAGTTCTCTCAACAGAAAGACTGCCAGCCTTGGCAACAGCACATTCAGATCAGCTCCAAGAAAACCTGCTGTAACTTGGATAAAAGAACCAGGTTAAGAGAACCCTCGAGTTCACTTTTTTGAATCATTCCTTTGTTAGGATTACTAGAGGTCACGATGTTAGCTGCATATTCAAAACTGGAAATACCCATTTCAAGTTCAAAAATTCATCGCATAAAGGAAAACATGACTGGTTAGTGTATACTTTGTACTTTATAAACATAAATTCAAGTCAATACACAACGCAAGTTTACATCCAGTTCCAAAAACAGATCCCAGGAAGTCACCCTAGATGTTACAGATCATTCATTAAATTTAAAGAACAGAATATCGTTATAACTCACAAGAGGCTCAATAGCCTACAACGTCACTTGATAGGAAAATGTCACTTTATTTTTCTACCTTGAGAGCTTCCACGCATAAATTGGCTTATGATTTCATCATGAGATTCCAAATCCAGTAACATCTGAAATGTAGACAAATCCGCCGAGAATCTTTTACCTACCATTTCATCAATAAGTCGTATAGCAGTTGACGAGTCCTGATTTTGAAGAAATCCTTGAATGATAGCATTATATGAGCAACTGTCCGGCAAGAAGCCATCATCTTCCATTTTTCTAAATAAATCGTATGCTTCATCTGACAGCCCTTCTTTCAGCAGTCCCTTGATCATGGCATTGTATGTCCGTATAGGAGGTCGCATTCCATCCGCAAAAAGCTTGGAAAATAGTTCCTTCGCAACTTCAAGCTTCCCGGCGATAAACATGCCTTCAATAAGAATAGTACAAAGGACGACATCAGGTTCTAGTTTCTTCTCTTGCATTGACTTGAGCAGTTTTAATGCCTCATCCAAATATCCATGTTTGCAGAAGCCATCTAGCAAAATCGAGTAAGTCACCAAATTTGGAAGCAGACCAGAAGAACACATCTCCTTGAAAAGATTGTGAGCTTCCTTAGGTCTCCCAAGTCGGCACAGACCTTGCATAAGAGTGTTGTATGTGACAGTATCAGGATTCAATGCTTTATGAGACATTTCAGCAAGGAGTGATTTTGCCTCATCCATCCTTCTACATTTGCAAAATCCATTGATCAAGATGTTGTAACTCTGTACATCAGGTGCACAACCTTCACGAATCATGATTTCAAACACCTTCTTGGCCTCATTCATTTGGCGCTGTAAACAGTACCCATCCATCAAAGCAGTGTAAGTGTAAATATCTGGCTCTACACCTTTTTCAGTCATTGTTTCAAAGACACGCCGAGCTTCTGAAACCATTCCTTCTTTGCACAGCCCATTGTTAGAATTATGAGATTTTGCCTTTAGAAAGATAGAATTAAGATCAGTTTTTCATATTTGAATTCTGTAACAGTTTATCTCCTTCAGGATTTGCAGCAGAAACATTCTGCTTAGTCTAGGATTTCAATTCCAATAATCTCTCAAGTTTGTTGAGAGTTCTAATGCATTTCAAGTTCTATGTAAGCCTATATATAGGCATTTGAAGTTAATGAAATATATTGATCTTTCTACTCAACTCTGCCATCTTAAATTTGTTTCCTTTTTCTTTACGTAAACTGTATTGTTTAAGTTTAATTCATTTCCATCAGTGGTATCAGAGCAAATAGATCCTACGGGCTGTGGGGCAAACAAATTTTTCTTTCTTTTGAGTGATAACAATAAGAGAAGGTGAGGCAAACACAGAGAGGGTGAGCGAAACACTTGAGAGTTATTTTCTTTCTGTTTTTTGTCAATGTCTTCTTCAAACAATATTGTATCTGCAATTCCAATTTTTAGTGGAGAACTCTATCATATTTGGGCTGTCAAAATGAGATTTTATCTAAGATCTCATGGCTTATGGAATGTTGTGGCAACCGATTCTGATCCTCCACCATTGAATGCAAATCCTACAATTGCTCAAATGAAAGCACATGAAGAAGAAAAACTCAAGAAGGACAAAGCCATTACCTGTCTTCATTCTGGTCTTGCAGATCATATTTTCACAAAAATTATGAATCTGGAAACACCAAAACAGGTATGGGATAAGCTTCAAGTTGAATTTGAAGGCAGCAGCAGAGTCAAAGCAGTTAAACTTCTTGCATTTAAGAGGGAATTTGAGTTGATGAAGATGAAAGACAATGAATCTGTCAAAGATTATTCTGGCATATTAATGGATGTTGTAAATCAAATGAGGCTTCTTGGAAACACATTTGAAGATCATAAGGTAGTAGAAAAACTTATGATGTCTGTTCCTCAAAAGTTTGAAGCTAAAATCTCAGCAATAGAAGAATCTTGCGATCTGCAAAGTCTGACTATTGCTGAGTTAATTAGCAAACTTCATATTCAGGAGCAAAGAGTTCATATGAGAGATGATGAGGCAGTTGAAGGGGCTTTCCAAGCAAACAACAGGGAAAGGAGTGTTGGTAATCTACCAAGAAACAAACCTGTCAAGTATGCTAAAAGGAAATCAAGTATACCTTCAAAAAGACAGACTTTCTCACCATGTTCTTATTGCAGAAGAACTAACCATACTGAGAAAGATTGCTGGTTTAAGGGGAAAGCTTCTCTTCAATGTTTATTCTGTAATAATCTCGGTCACAGTGAGAAATATTGCAGAATCAAGAAGAAGCAACCTCAGCAACAAATACAACAACAAGCAAATGTTTCTGAAGAAAGCAAAGATGAGGAGGAGCATTTGTTTTGTTGCAACACAAGCTAGCAATACCTCTGAACAGAATACATGGCTTATAGACAGTGGCTGCACAAGTCACATGTCCAAATTTCTGTCAATTTTCTCCTCTATTGACAGATCAGTTCAACCGAAGATTAAGCTGGGAAATGGAGATATTGTGCAAGCTAAGGGGAAAGGAACTATTGCAGTCAGCACAAATAGAGGTATTAAAACCATCACAAATGTTCTTTACATTCCTGAACTAGATCAGAATCTCCTTAGTGTTGCACAAATGCTTAAGAATGGTTATGAAGTCTCTTTTAAAGAGAAATTTTGTTTTATCACTGATACACATAATTCAGAGATAGCAAAAATCAAGATGGATGGTAATAGCTTCTATTTGAAGCTTGATGCTGTTAATGGACATGTGTTTAGTGCAAAGATTGATGAAAGCATTCTTTGGCACAAAAGATTCGGTCATTACAATCTTAATTCATTAAAGTTGCTGTATGATACTGGAATGGTAGAAAACATGTCTGCAATACATGTTACTGCTCATACATGTGGAAGTTGTGAACTGGGAAAGCAGCATCGACAACCATTTCCTAAAGGTATATCCAAAAGGGCAACACACATGCTGGAGCTGGTTCACTCAGACATATGTGGACCTATGAGCACAGCTTCTTTGAATAATAATGTGTATTTTATATTATTCATTGATGACTATAGCAGAATGACTTGGGTTTATTTTCTGGAAAACAAGTCACAAGCTTTATCTATGTTCAAAAACTTCAAAAGCATGGCTGAAACTCAAAGTGGTCAGAAGATCAAAGTGTTGAGAACTGATAATGGTGGAGAGTATATTTCGAAGGAGTTTAATGCCTTTTGTTCAGAAGCTGGAATTGTGCACCAGCTGACGACTCCTTACTCTCCACAGCAGAATGGAGTTTCTGAAAGGAAGAATAGAACAGTGATGGAGATGTCCAGATGTATATTGTTTGAAAAGAAGTTGCCAAGGTTTCTATGGGCTGAAGCAGTAAATACTTCAGTATACCTGCTTAATAGACTTCCAACCAAGTCTGTTCAAAACAAAACACCATTGGAGGCATGGTCTGGAGTCCGGCCTACTGCCAAACATTTAAAAGTGTTTGGATCATTGTGCTATTTTCATGTTCCATCTGCCAAAAGAGGAAAACTGGATGCTAGAGCAGAAAAAGGGATTCTTGTGGGATATGCAACAGAATCAAAAGGTTATAGAGTTTTCAATCTGAATTCAGCCAAAATTCAGGTCAGTAGAGATGTGCAATTTGATGAAAATGCCTGCTGGAATTGGGACTTAAAAGAAGTTCAACAGACTATCACAGCTGCCCTTGAATCACCAGTACAAAGTATTGATGATGAAGATCAACAAGCCATTGAAGCAACTTCAGATACAACAGTACTTAAGGTTAGACAACTGTCTGATGTGTATGAAAGATGTAACCTTGTACATGCTGAGCCTACAAATTACTCTGAAGCTGCAGGAGATCCAGCTTGGATTGAAGCAATGAAATCAGAAATTGATTCCATTGAAAGAAATGGGACTTGGAGATTGACTGAAATTCCTGGAGATAAAAAGGCAATTGGAGTGAAGTGGGTTTTCAGAACCAAATTCAATCCAGATGGTTCAATCTTCAAACACAAGGCTAGATTGGTTGTTAAAGGTTTTGCTCAAGTTGCTGGAGTGGATTATGGAGATACTTTTGCACCAGTAGCTAGGCATGACACTATAAGACTCCTACTTGCTCTTGCGGGACAAAAAGGATGGAAAGTTTATCATTTAGATGTGAAGTCTGCTTTTCTAAATGGTATACTACTTGAGGAAATTTATGTTCAGCAACCAGAAGGCTTTGTTGTTGCTGGTGATGAACACAAAGTTTACAAACTACACAAAGCTCTTTATGGTTTGAAACAAGCACCAAGGGCTTGGTACAGCAGGATTGATACTCATTTGATTCAACTAGGATTCAAAAGAAGTGAAAATGAAGCTACCCTATATCTGAAACAAGATGAAGATGGTTTGCAGCTGGTGATATCACTCTATGTAGATGACATGCTAGTTACTGGAAGCAATGCAAAGTTGCTGGAAGAGTTCAAAACTGAAATGCAAGATGTTTTTGAAATGTCTGATCTTGGCATTATGAACTACTTTCTTGGAATGGAAATACATCAATGTAGTTCGGGTATTTTTGTTTCACAAAGGAAGTATGCTGTTGATTTACTCAAGAAGTTCAAGCTTGAGTCATGCAAAGAAATAGCAACTCCTTTAGCACAAAATGAGAAAGTTTCAAAGAATGATGGTGAGAAACTTGAAGATCCCTCTGGATTTAGAAGCCTAGTGGGCAGTTTGCTATACTTGACAGCAACTAGACCTGACTTAATGTTTCCAGCTGGTTTGCTGTCAAGGTTTATGAACTCACCTAGCAACATTCACATGGGAATTGCTAAAAGAGTGTTGAAGTACATCAGAGGAACAACTGATCTTGGCATCTGGTATTTGAAGACAGGAGGAGTAAATCTGATTGGTTATGCAGACAGTGACTGGGCAGGGAGTGTAGATGACATGAAGAGCACCTCTGGATATGTTTTTAATATTGGTTCAGGTGCAATCTGTTGGAATGCAAAGAAGCAAGAGGTGGTGGCACAATCAACAGCTGAAGCAGAGTATATCTCCATGGCAGCTGCTGCAAATCAAGCAATTTGGTTGAACAAATTGCTTGCTGATTTGGGTCAAGAACAAAGCTCACAAACTGAGCTTCATTGTGACAATAAATCTGCCATTGCTATTGCTCTAAATCCGGTTCAACATGGCAGAACCAAGCACATCAATGTGAAGTTTCATTCTATAAGAGAAGCTGAGAAGAACAAGCTTATAAAGCTACACTACTGTCCAACAGATGTTCAACTTGCTGATATAATGACTAAAGCTCTTCCTAGATCAAGACTGGAATTTCTAAGGATGAAACTTGGTTTGTCTAAGGCAAGTCTCAAGGAGGAGTGTTAGAATTATGAGATTTTGCCTTTAGAAAGATAGAATTAAGATCAGTTTTTCATATTTGAATTCTGTAACAGTTTATCTCCTTCAGGATTTGCAGCAGAAACATTCTGCTTAGTCTAGGATTTCAATTCCAATAATCTCTCAAGTTTGTTGAGAGTTCTAATGCATTTCAAGTTCTATGTAAGCCTATATATAGGCATTTGAAGTTAATGAAATATATTGATCTTTCTACTCAACTCTGCCATCTTAAATTTGTTTCCTTTTTCTTTACGTAAACTGTATTGTTTAAGTTTAATTCATTTCCATCACCCATCAACCAAAATATTGAAGGTCACTGTATCTGGCATAACATCCCTACCAACCATTTCTTTGAACAATCTAGTAGCTTCATTCAGTTGTCCTAAATTGCAAAAACCATGGACTATAGAGTTGTAAGTAAAAACATTTGGTGGAATGGCCCGATCCAGCATTTCAGATAACAATTCCATGGCATCATTAACTAGCCTATCTTTGCAAAGGCTGTCTATGATTGTATTGTATGTCACCACATCTGGCTTGCACCCATTTTGTTCCATCTTCTTGAACACTTGAACAGCCATATTTCTGTTGCCAGATTTGAGCAAACCATTGATTATAATATTATATGACCAACTGTCCGGCAAGAAGCCATCATCTTCCATTTTTCTAAATAAATCGTATGCTTCATCTGACAGCCCTTCTTTCAGCAGTCCCTTGATCATGACATTGTATGTCCGTATAGTAGGCCGTATTCCATCCGCAAAAAGCTTGGAAAATAGTTCCTTCGCAACTTCAAGCTTCCCGGCGATAAACATGCCTTCAATAAGAATAGTACAAAGGATGATATCAGGTTCTAGTTTCTTCTCTGCTGTTTCACACCCAATTTTTTTAGCATAAAAAAAATCAAAAGATTGACTCGACCTAACCTGATCAAAAACTCAGGTCAACCGAGATATAATATAGGTCAAAAACTCGTTGAATTTTTTAAAAATTATTTTTGATCGGAACAAGGTTACTTTGATTATTTAAAAAAAAATATTGGGTTAACTGAGTTAATCTTTTCAACCCGTAACCTGAACCTTGACTTGAGTTAAGTTTTAAAACTATGATAATAATTATTTTTATTTATATAGTAACTCGAATCGATCCATGATAACCATTTGACCTATGACTTGGACTTCACCCTGCTTGATAATGAGTTGATTTTTGAAACTATAATAATAATAATAGTAATTTTTTTCCTTATTGCACCTCCTGCTAAGTCTTAATTGGCCCCGCCTTATTTGCAATGCCTTGCTATTAACACATGATGTATGATGAGGTAGGTTAGGTGCTAGATAAGCATTCCCACGATCATGCTTGAGAAACAGTATAACATGATCAATACCAGAAACAAACAGGCATCTCGTATCAGGGTTTGGCTCTTGCTTTCGTTACTTTTTTGAATCATTCCAATGTTAGGATTAGTTGAGGTCACAATGTTAGGTGCAAATTCAAAACTTGGAATACTTATTTTAAGATTAGAAAATTCATCAAATAATGGAAAACAAGACTGGTTATTGCATGCATTAAAGTTAAAGATCTTTGTATTGTGATAACTCACAAGAGGTACAGCAGCCTGCAATGTCACTTGATAGGAAAATGTCACTTCATTTTTCTACCTCGAGAGCTTCCACGCATAAACCGGCTTATGATTTCATCGGGGGATTCCAGATCCAGTAACATCTGAAATGTAGTTGAATCCGCTGAGAATCCTTTACCAACCATTTCATCAATAAGTCGTACAGCAGTTGATGAGTCCCGAATTTGAAGAAACCCTTGAATCATAACATTATAAGAGCAACTGTCCGGCATGAAGCCATCATCTTCCATTTTTCTAAATAATCTGTATGCTTCATCTGACAGCCCTTCTTTAAGAAGTCCCTTGATCATGACACTGTATGTATGTACAGTAGGTCGTATTCCATCGACAAAAAGCTTCGAAAATAGTTCCTTTGCAACTTCAAGCTTCAATAAGAATGGTATACAAGACGATATCAGGTTCTAATTTCTTCTCTTGCATTGACTGGAGCAGTTTTAATGCCTCATCCAAATGTCCATGTTTCCAGAAGCCATCTAGCAAAATCGAGAAGGTCACCAAATTTGGAAGCAGGCCAGTAGAACACATCTCCTTGAAAAGATTTAGAGCTTCCTGAGGTCTCCCTACTTGGCACAGGCCTTGCATAAGAGTGATGTAAGTGACAGTATCAGGAGTCAATGCTTTATGTGACATTCAGCAAGGAGTGATTTTGCCTCATCCATCCTTCTACAGATTTTCATTAAAAGAATCTCTGCTTCCTTGCTCTGGCAGAGAAACAGAGGGCCAAAAAAAGTCATTTACCTACTAAGTTAACTCGCATGATTTATTTTTATTAAAATAATATTATTATTTTTTAATAATTTTTATAGCTATGATTCAATCGAGTTTTAATCATATTTGACCAGATAAACTAAATCATAAAAAATCGATTTGGATTAATCAAGTTTTACTATATTGATAATTTTTTCTATCTGAACTTGTAACCTGGTTAGAACAAGTTGAGTTTAACAACTATATCCTCTAATGACCATATGCTTGATTCGTAAGAATTAAAAAAAACATGAGGTACTTTTGTCGTGCTACATCTTAAAGTATCAAAATTAAACATAATAAGAAATATGTATTTATGAGTACAAAACCATGGTCAAAGCTGTAATCTAGCTTGTTAGGATACTCGGTTCTCGCCGGAGATGCCCGGGTTCAAGTCTCAGTGATTTATATGAATTTTACTCGTAGGTTTAGATTTCCAGACATTTTCTCAAATCCAAACACCGGCCTCTCAAAGCTTGGGGTAACTATCTGTCCAATTGCTTCAAGTACAGAAACATTCTATAGCAAACTGTGAAAATGCATATCTATGAATCAATGCTGTGTTTTTTTAAAATATTTTTAGCTTGAGAAAATATTAATTAATTTATTTTTATTGTTTTTTAATAGTTTTAATAAATTGATATTTAAAATTAAAAAAAAAACCTGAAAAAAAATTATTTTTATATAAAAAACTATTTTAGAAAGTAATTTGCACTGCAATCTCAATTACTTGAAAAAATGCTGCCGTGGAATGTGTGACTGGGAAATATTTTGTAAGAAACAAGAAGTTCCAAACCCATGGAGCAGGGCTAGCCTAATCAGAAAATAAAATGCCCAAAAGCCCTTAAAATCCTAAGAACGGGAGATCAATATTCTTCTAGTCTTTGGATTTGAAGAAAAAAAAGAAACAACTTTACTCTGTTCTTGCTCCAAAACCCTCAGCTAACAGAATTTCCTTAAAAGTAAACACTGAAACACCTCAGAAAGAACATGAAATTTACAGACACGTTTCAAAGTAGTATGTTGGGTTTGGGAAATCGACAAAAGAACATGACATTCTATGTAGAGCTGAAGTTATGAAACAAACTTTAAAATCAAGGGAAAATAGTTTTATCCAGTCAGTCCTCAATCATCACTCCACATTTCCCAAAGTATGCTCTGTTTATATAATAAGCTGGGATGGCGATATAGCTATATGATGCCTAGAATAGTGCTGCTCCCTGTCAAATACATCAGGGATTGGCTCAAATAATGCCAACTGCTTTAAAGCTGAAACTCTATGCGAATATGCAGTTTTAATTTTGGCATTAATCAAAGGAACGACAAGATGTTCTAATGGCAAGAATCCTTCTTAAATCTCCTCACCTCATTTTCTGCAGAATTGCAGTTTAATCCTGATCGAGCAAAGGAATAATGTACCTGGTCAATATTGTCCAAACACTTCATTTAGCCAAGAAGAATAGAACACCAGCAAAGCTTAAAGGAGTTGAGCAAGCCTTGTTACACGATGGGTGGAGAGACAGGCCTCCTTGTATTAATTGAGACTGAGAAATGAGAAGCAGCACGCAGGACTTTTTGCGAGTGTATACCATAAAGACAAGCAGCCATCCACTTAAAACAACCAGTCTGCAGACTCTGGAAATCAAAACCTGAATCAAACAATTCGAGTACCATGCAAATGACCACTTCAAATGCATAAAACAACCTAAGCTTGTGTTACTGCTTCTGTAGAGTCCCTCTTTTCAAGAAAATCGTTAAAACTGTAGATTTTCATGATGATGGCAACCGAGGTATCCTCCACCATTTCCGCATGTGTTCTCAAATTGTAGATTCTCGGGATAGATGAGACTATACTAACCAGTTCTCTCTACAGATGAGACTCTACTAACCAGCACATTCAGATCAGCTCCAAGAAAACCTGCTGTAACTTGGATAAAAGAACAAGATGAAGAGAACCCTCGAGTTCACTTTTTTGAATCATTCCTTTGCTAGGATTAGTAGAGGTCACAATGTTAGGTGCAAATTCAAAACTTGAAATGCTTATTTCAAGTTACAAAATTCATCAAATAAAGGAAAACAAGACTGGTTACTGTAGAATCTGTACTTTATACACGGATTCAAGTCAATACACAATGCAAGGTGAGCTCTAGTGCCAAAAACAGATCCCTAGAAGTCACCCTAGATGATACAGACAATTCAATAGAGTTAAGGAACTGAGTATTGCGATAACTCACAAGTGGTTAAGCAGCCTACAACGTCACTTGATAGGGAAATGTCACTTCATTTTTCTATCGATAGCTTCCACGCATAAATCGACTTATGATTTTATCATGAGATTCCAGATCCAGTAGCATCTGAAATGTAGATGAATCCGCCGAGAATCTCTTGCCAACCATTTCATCAATAAGTCGTATAGCAGTTGATGAGTCCTGATTTTGAAGAAATCCTTGAATGATAACATTATATGAGCAACTGTCTGGCAAGAAGCCATCATCTTCCATTTTTCTAAATAAATCGTATGCTTCATCTGACAGCCCCTCTTTCAGCAGTCCCTTGATCATGACAGTGTATGTCCGTATAGTAGGTCGTATTCCATCCGCAAAAAGCTTGGAAAATAGTTCCTTCGCAACTTCAAGCTTCCCGGCGATAAACATGCCTTCAATAAGAATAGTACAAAGGACGATATCAGGTTCTAATTTCTTCTCTTGCATTGACTTGAGCAGTTTTAATGCCTCATCCAGATATCCATGTTTGCAGAAGCCATCTAGCAAAATCGAGTAAGTCATCTTATCTGGAAGCAGACCAGAAGAACACATCTCCTTGAAAAGATTGAGAGCTTCCTTGGGTCTTCCTAATTGGCACAGACCTTGCATAAGAGTGCTGTAGGTGACAGTATCAGGATTCAATGCTTTACGATACATTTCAGCAAGGAGTGATTTTGCCTCATCCATCCCTCTACTTTTGCAATATCCATTGATCAAGATGTTGTAACTATGTACATCAGGTGCACAACCTTCACGAATCATGATTTCAAACACCTTCTTGGCCTCATTCATTTGGCGCTGTAAACAATACCCATCCATCAAAGCATTGTAAGTGTAAATATTTGGCTCTACACCCTTTTCTGTCATTGTTTCAAAGACACGCTGAGCTTCTGAAACCATTCCTTCTTTGCACAGCCCATCAACCAAAATAGTGAAGGTCACTGTATTTGGCATAACATCCCTACCAACCATTTCTTTGAACAATCTAGTAGCTTCATTCAGTTGTCCTAAATTGCAAAAACCATGGACTATGGAGCTGTAAGTAACAACATTTGATGGAATGCCCCTCTCCACCATTTCGGATAAGAATTTCAGGGCATCATTAACTAGCCCATCTTTGCAAAGGCTGTCTATGATTGTACTATATGTCACCACATCTGGTTTACACCCATGTTGTTCCATCTTCTTGAACACGTGAACAGCCATACTGGTGTTGCCAGTTTTGCACAAACCATTGATTATAGTATTATAGCTAATTACATCGGGCTCATGCCCTTGCCGTACCATCTCATTAAACAACTCTTCTGCCTCTTTAATCTTTCCCTCCATACAGACCCCATTGAGTAGTGTATTGAATGTGATAACATTAGGTTGAATACCCAGTTTGACCATCTTCCCCAAGATAGAGACAGCAAAATCAACATGGTTCAAGCGACAAAGGCAGTTAATCAATGCACTTAGAGAATAAACATTGTGGGTCACTCCAAACAAATCCATATGATTGCACAAAGAGACAACAGTTGAATACTGTTTCTTTTTAGCGAAGGACCCTATGAATTTGCCAAATTCCACAACAGATGGCCTGGGATTCACGCGGACCATGCGATAGAATGAAGCCAAAGCATCATCAATACTAATGTTAGTGCTGCTATTACTAACAAACCCGCCATTTTTGTGAGGCAAAGAAGGTTTCTTAGTACAAGCAGAAGTGGAGATGTGGTGATGATTGAAGAATAAGAAAGAAGGAAAGATACCAATTTCCATATGTTGTTGAACATTCCGAAAATCTGAAGCAGTCGCTCTAAAAGCGTTTTTCCGCGTGAACATCATTATTGTTAGGTTAAAAAGCTGCGGTATCTCTGACTGTTTGTTCCTCACCTCCTTCGAAGCCGAAGATGGAAAGCTTTTCCAATCTATTCTGTGTCTCTTTCTCAAGCTATACTTGTTGCTTTGACTTTCTATCATTTCCCCTTAAGCAAAACATGTTGCCAAAGAATTTTGGAGTCCTTTAATTGTTATTAATATATACATATATATAATTATATTTTTTTAACTTAGGTTATTTTTTAAATTATTTTTTTATTTAAAAATGTATTAAAATAATATTTTTTTATTTTTAAAATTTATTTTTTTATCAATAAAATATTAAAACAATATAAAATTATCAAAAACAATTAATTTTAAAAAATAAAAATAATTTAATTTTTTTAAAATAATTTTAAAACACAAAACAAATTGACTCTAAAAATATATAAAAAAATTTATGTTGTGGTTTTAGTAATTTGTGATATTTTTTTGTGGTTTATTTTGATAAAAAGAGATGGATATAATAAAAATAAAATATATAATCCACCAAAAGCAATAAAATATTGTTTTCACTCATGATTTATCTCTCATACTTGCATTTTTTTTATTTCTTTAAAGTAGATTCGAGAAAGTAATTAATAAATAGACAATAGTTGCTGCCTGAGTATAGTAAATTTTATCGTGCATGTAATGTTTTTATATGAACAATGTTAATTTTTTTTATTTTGATTATTGAATTTTTTTAAATTGCAATTTCACCATCTAACATTACATTACCAAGTTTTTATATGTTACACACAAAGTGTATAAGGATATTCTAGTAATGAATTAATTCAAATTATATCTATCTCTTTTAAGCATTATAAAACTAAAACAAACATATAAATTGGACATTAATTAATATTTAAATATAAAAAATAGTATGAAAGAAAAAAAAATTAGACAATGATGATCTTAGCCTTTCATTAAAAAACCTACCTCCGCGTGCTTGGTAATTTATTGTTTTTATCTTATTTTTGAAGTAAATATAATATTATTTGCTCTAGTTTATTTTACTGTATACAAGAAGTCATCTGTTATGATAGATTATTGTTGACTACTAAATAGTTTTTTGATAATCTCTTATGATAAAAAAAAAAATTAGCATTCAAGTATTTGAATTCTAAAAACTTATTTTTTTTTCTCGTTTTCACATGAAAACATTTAAAACAATCCCACATGAAATGTAATAAACTTGTTTCTAATCCTAAAACACCCTCTAATCACTCTATAACAACAATTAAATGAATAAAAAAATTAATGAACCTTGATCAACTTTTTCCCCACATGGTTATAGAAAAAACCATCTTCATTTAACCCTTTTTAAGAAAATAAACCTATTTTTGTAGTTGGAATATGGTAATTTGAGTATTTTCTCTCTATTTAAAATTTTTGATTGACTTTCTCAACATACGGGTAGCATTTTGTTACTTTTTTGGGATAAAAAACATATGAAACAAGACATGAAAAAAAAAATAGATAGTATTGTGTTTGACAGTGATGTACAAGACAAAGTGATTGTATCTATTCATGTTTGGTTATGGTGGGAAATATACAATAAAATATGAAAAAATATATATTTTATTCTTAATTTGTATTATTGTCAAACTTACATATTTTAAAAAATAATTAGATATTAATTTTTTTCTATTTCAGTTTATATTGGGTGTTGAGATTAATAATATTATAATAACGCTACTTACAAAACTATGACTACTTTGACGGGTTTACCCAAAAACCAAGTCAACCTGAGGTCTGGACTGTTTGAGTTTAAGAAGAAATAGATGAAAAAATGACTCGACCTAACCCAATCAATAACTCATGTCAACTCAGGATAGAACACGGGTTAAAAACCCATCGAATTTTTTGGAAAAAAAATTTGGTCGAAACAAAGTTGCTTTGATTATTTAAAAAAAAAAAAAAACATTAGGTTAATCAGGTTGAGCCTTTTAACCCGTGACCTAAACCTTCCTAAAAACGATTGACTTGACCTAACTTGATAAAAAATTCATGTCAACCTAGGATAGAAGATGGGTAAAAAGACTCGTTGAATTTTTTGATTTTTTTTTTTTTTTATCAAAACAAGGTTGCTTTGATTCCTTTTTAAAAAAAATTGGGTCAACCGAATTGACCCTCCCGACCTATGACCTGAACTTAGTCTTGAGTTAAGTTTTAAGACTATGATAATAATTATTTTTTATTCATACATTTACCTGGGTCAACCTATGATCCAACCCATGACTTGGGCCTTACCCTAGTCAATCCTGAGTTTACTTTTAAAACTATAATAATAATAATAATTTTTTATCTTTACATTGATCTAGTTGACCTTCATGATTTGTGATCCGAATTTTATCCTAAGTTGACCCCTGTATCAAATTTTAAGGTTATACTAACAATCATTTTTATTTTTATGTTGATCCAGATCAACTCCACTTGATCAACTGACACGTGACTAGGATCTTGCTCATAATTAACCTTCAAATCAGGTTTTAAAATTATAATAATAATTATTTTTATTTTTATATCAACTCAAGTTAGCCCGACTCGTGACCAAGACCTCCACCATTGACCCCGGCTTTGACTAGAATCATCCCTCGAGTTGAGTTTTAAAACTATAATAATTATTATTTTTTCTTTACCTATTTTAGTTGTATAATTTTGAAATTGAAAGTTTTTTTACAAAGATATTTTAAAAATAAAGAATAATAAATATTTTTGATGAAACAAATTTCCCCTTTCTATCTTCTATTTTTAAAATATATAAACTCAAATACAAATTTATTTTTATACTTTTATCTTAATCTCTTTATGGTAGGTATAGTTATAATATAAAAATAATATTGAAGTCAATACACAATGCAAGGTGAGATCCAGTGCCAAAAACAGATCCCAGGAACTCACCCTAGATGTTACAGATCATTCATTGAAGTTAAAGAACAGAGTATCGTTAGAACTCACAAGAGGCTCATCAGCCTACAACGTCACTTGATAGGAAAATGTCACTTCATTTTTCTACCTTGAGAGCTTCCACGCATAAACTGGCTTATGATTTCATCATGAGATTCCAAATCCAGTAACATCTGAACTGTAGACGAATCCGCCGAGAATCTTTTACCAACCATTTCATCAATAAGTCGTATAGCAGTTGACGAGTCCTGATTTTGAAGAAATCCTTGAATGATAACATTATATGAGCAACTGTCCGGCAAGAAGCCATCATCTTCCATTTTTCTAAATAAATCGTATGCTTCATCTGACAGCCCTTCTTTCAGCAGTCCCTTGATCATGACAGTGTATGTCCGTATAGTAGGCCGTATTCCATCCGCAAAAAGCTTGGAAAATAGTTCCTTCGCAACTTCAAGCTTCCCGGCGATAAACATGCCTTCAATAAGAATAGTACAAAGGACGATATCAGGTTCTAATTTCTTCTCTTGCATTGACTTGAGCAGTTTTAATGCCTCATCCAGATATCCATGTTTGCAGAAGCCA
This sequence comes from Populus alba, assembly GCF_005239225.2. NCBI lineage: Eukaryota > Viridiplantae > Streptophyta > Magnoliopsida > Malpighiales > Salicaceae > Populus > Populus alba. The sequence continues at coordinate 3,652,091 of NC_133288.1, forward strand.
TCTAGCAAAATCGAGTAAGTCATCGTATCTGGAAGCAGGCCAGAAGAACACATCTCCTTGAAAAGATTGAGAGCTTCCTTGGGTCTTCCTAATTGGCACAGACCTTGCATAAGAGTGCTGTAGGTGACAGTATCAGGATTCAATGCTTTACGATACATTTCAGCAAGGAGTGATTTTGCCTCATCCATCCCTCTACTTTTGCAATATCCATTGATCAAGATGTTGTAACTATGCACAACAGGTACACAACCCTTGCGAACCATGATTTCAAACACCTTCTTGGCCTCATTCATTTGGCGCTGTAAACAGTACCCATCCATCAAAGCATTGTAAGTGTAAATGTTTGGCTCTACATTTTTTTCAGCCATTGTTTCAAAGACACGCTGAGCTTCTGAAACCATTCCTTCTTTGCAGAGCCCATCAACCAAAATATTGAAGGTCACTGTATTTGGCATAACATCCCTACCAACCATTTCTTTGAACAATCTAGTAGCTTCATTCAGTTGTCCTAAATTGCAAAAACCATGGATTATAAAGTTGTAAGTAAAAACATTTGGTGGAATGCCCCGATCCAGCATTTCAGATAAGAATTCCATGGCGTCATTTACTAGCCTATCTTTGCAAAGGTTTTCTATGATTGTATTATATGTCACCATATCTGGCTTGCACCCATTTTGTTCCATCTTCTTGAACACTTGAACAGCCATATTTGTGTTGCCAGATTTGAACAAACCATTGATTATGGTATTATAGCTAATTACATCGGGCTCGTGCCCTCTCTTTACCATCTCATTAAACAATCCTACTGCCTCTTTAATCTTTCCCTCCATGCAGAGCCCATTGAGTAGTGTATTGAATGTGATAACATTAGGTTGAATACCCAGTTTGAACATTTTACCCAAGACAGAGACAGCAAAATCAACATGCTTCGAGCGACAAAGGCAGTTAATCAATATAGTGAGAGAATAAACAGTGTGGGAAACACCGAACAAATCCATTTGATTGCACAGAGAGACAACAGTACAGTACTGTTTCTGTTTGGCAAAGGACCCTAAGAATTTGCCAAATTCCATAACAGAAGGCCTGGGATTGATGCGGGCCATGCGATAGAATGAAGCCAAGGCATCATCAATACAAACGTTATTGCTATTATTACTAACAAACCCACCATTTTTTTGAGGCAAAGAAGGTTTCTTTGTAGAAGTAGAAGTAAGAAAGTGGTGATGACTGAAGAATAAGAAACAAGGGAAATCAGGAAGAAAAGGAAAGATACCCATTTCCATTTGTCGTTGTTGAAGCTGAGAAGCAGAAGCTCTAAAAGCGCTTTTCCGCATGAACACCATCATATTGTGTGAGAGGTGCGGTGGGTTTTTTTTTAAAGGTGTAATTTTTTTAAATACACACCACACCTTCTAAAAGAAAAAAATATGTATGTTTTTCATTGAAAAAAAAGCTAGTTGATCTGTCTAACTGTTCCTCTCCACCTCCGAAGCCGAAGATGGAGGTTTTTTCCACTCAACCCCGTGACTCTTCCTCAACTCTGGGTGTCTTGAGTCCAGCTTCGGCTGAACCATTTATGAAAGGAACCCAATGGGCAATGGACCGTTTTTCTTTTTATTTGAAGCCCAGGACTCTATAAATAGTGTTCATTGAACAACATGGATAGAGGGAGTGTGTTGGTTAAACACAATGATACAATTAAACTTTCCATTGGCAGAATATCTGCTTGTAAATTATGAAATCTAATAATAGGATTGGTGGCAATGCAGGGTAAACAGCTCTTGATCAGCAGATTGAACTTCTTGGTTTCGTGCTCGTCTTTGGAGAGGGGGGAAGGGAAGAATAAAAAACCACACCCATCCTTGGTTCCCCATGGAGAAATGAAGTTTCTGATGATGGATTGCGCTCGTACATACGTTTTCCAATACCCTGCAGTTGCATTGATACAAAAGTTAGTTGATCACTGCCGGTTTCCCGGATCTGAAGTTCCGAGATGTTAATTGTTCGAGAAGCCAGCTTCGCTCTGAAGTTCCTTGATTCTTGTTAATGTTCCACATTTGTCTTCGGAATTCTTCTGAGTTCAAAGAGATGACTAGTGCAGCACGGGCTATTATGAACATAATCTATTAAGTTTGAAAGTTGTTCGAGATAATTGAAGCATTGAGAAAATTCTGAAGGGAGGAATCAGATTTTTTTAAGCAATTGAGTGGCTTGTAGATCATCATGATCTTATTTAAATATTATGATCTTTATTGAGTTATTAAAATTTTCAAAATTACATTAGTCATTGACTTAAAGTTCCTTTTCTTGCTCATGAATGGATGATTCTAAATTTAAAATTTTAACTTCTCAATCTACTATTAATATTATTCGATACTACATTAATTTTCTAACTTTTTTTTATGCCTATATCGAATTTTAAAATTGTGATAAAAATTATTTTTATTTTTATGTTGATCCAAATCAACTCGGGTTGACCCACTGACATATAACTTGGACATTGTTCCAGGCCAACCCTCAAATTGAATTTGAAAATTATGATAATAACTATATTTATTTTTACATTAACTCGGGTTAGTTAACCCGACTCGTGACCTAGATCTTGACCAGTAACTTTGGCTTTAACTAGGATCATTCCTTGAGTTGGGTTTTAAAAATATAATAATAATTATTTTTATTTTTATATGTTTTAGTTGTATAATTTTAAAATTGAGAGTTTGTTTACCGAGATATTTTTGAAATAAAAAATAAAAAATATTATCTTTAAAGATATATCCTCTTTGTATTTTCTATTTTGAAATTAAGAAATTCAATTCAAAATTATCTCCAGATACATTTATTTTTTATATTTGTTTTTTTATCTTTTTAACCAAACTCATTTATGTCTGTATTTTTGTCTTCATTGTCCCGTCTTTTCTGTCCAAAACAATAACTAAATAATATTATAGAGACTGAAACAAGGTGAAAGTGAAGTTTTGTATCGAAAAATAAATTTCCAAAACGATATGAACTATAGAAAAGTTAAAATTTTAAGGGCTGAACTAAAGTCTTCCACGCCAAAATCATAATGGTTCATTTTTTTTTGTTTGTTTTTCTTGTTCTTTCAATATCTATTTACAATCCTAATTAAATTTTGATTTCACAAAATCGAAGCATAATTCATCATCTAATATTCCACAAAATTGGGCAACTGCGAGTTTAGGCAAATTGAAAGAAAGAAAGAAGGAAAGCCAGCCCAGTGATATCCTAACTTTCAAGGATGAAATTGTAAAGATTAAAAGTTCGGTGGCAAAATATAATTGATATTGTTTAAAATGAACTGTACAATCAACAGTGGACCGTGAGGGGAGTTATGGCATAGCTGGGGTAAGTGAAATGCCCGGCTCTTTTAATTATAATATAATTCTAATTCTAATTCTAATATAATGTGAATTGGTATAGTTATAATATAAAAATAATATACTACCAAGGAAAATGGATGGAAGAGATAGAACTAGCTACTGTTAATTTTGCAACAATTCCTTTTGGAATTTGCCACACAAGGATTAAAGTTGCCCAGAAGAACATCCATTGCATGGCTACAGCTCCAAACTTCACTCACAGCACACTCTCTGGTTTGGCAACAGCATCTCTTTCTGTATATCTAGGCACTTCATTTTTCTACCTCGAGAGCTTTTCCACGCATAAACCGGCTTATGATTTCATCATCAGATTCCAGATCCAATAACATCTGAAATGTAGTTGAATCCGCTGAGAATCCTTTACCAACCATTTCATCAATAAGTCGTATAGCACTTGATGAGTCCCGAATTTGAAGAAACCCTTGAATGATAACATTATAAGAGCAACTGTCTTGCATGAAGCCATCATCTTCCATTTTTCTAAATAATCTGTATGCTTCATCTGACAGCCCTTCTTTAAGAAGTCCCTTGATCATGACACTGTATGTATGTACAGTAGGCCGTATTCCATCGACAAAAAGCTTGGAAAATATTCCTTTGCAACTTCAAGCTTCCCAGCGATGAACATACCTTCAATAAGAATGGTATACAAGACGATATCAGGTTCTAATTTCTTCTCTTGCATTGACTTGAGCAGTTTTAATGCCTCGTCCAAATGTCCATGTTTCCAGAAGCCATCTAGCAAAATCGAGTAAGTCACCAAATTTGGAAGCAGGCCATTAGAACACATCTCCTTGAAAAGATTTAGAGCTTCCTGAGGCCTCCCTACTTGGGACAGGCCTTGCATAAGAGTGCTGTAAGTGACAGTATCAGGAGCCAATTCTTTTTCAGACATTTCAGCAAGGAGTGATTTTGCCTCGTCCATCATTCTACTCTGGCAATATCCATTGATCAAGATGTTGTAACTATGTACATCAGGTGCACAACCTTCGCGAATCATGATTTCAAACACCTTCTTGGCCTCATTCATTTGGCGCTGTAAACAGTACCCATCCATCAAAGCATTGTAAGTGTAAATATGTGGCTCTACACCTTTTTCAGTCATTGTTTCAAAGACACACCGAGCTTCTGAAACCATTCCTTCTTTGCACAGCCCATCAACCAAAATAGTGAAGGTCACTGCATCTGGCATAACATCCCTCCCAACCATTTCACTGAACAATCTAGTAGCTTCATTCAGCTGTCCTGAATTGCAAAAACCGTGGACTATGGAGTTGTAAGTAACAACATTTGGTGGAATGCCCCGATCCAGCATTTCAGATAAGAATTCCATGGCCTTATTTACTAGCCTATTTTTGCAAAGGTTGTCTATGATTGTATTATATGTCACCACATTTGGCTTGCACCCGTTTTGTTCCATCTTCTTGAACACGTGAACAGCCATATTTACGTTGCCAGATTTGAACAAGCCATTGATTATAGTATTATAGCTAATTACATTGGGCTCATGCCCTCTCTTCACCATCTCATTAAACAACTCTACTGCTCCTTTAATCCTTCCCTCATTGCAGAGCCCATTAATGAGTGCATTGAATGTGATAGCATCGGGATGAATACCAAGTTTGAACATCTTGCCCAAGACAGAGACAGAAGAATCCACATGGTTCAAGCGACAAAGGCAGTTAATCAATATATTTAGAGAATAAACATTGTGGGTGACTCCAAACAAATCCATTTGATTGCACAAAGAGACAACAGTGGAATACTGTTTTTTTTTGGCAAAGGAGCCTAAGAATTTGCCAAACTCCACAACAGAAGGCCTGGGATTGAGGCGGGCCATGCGATAGAATGAAGCCAAGGCATCATCAATACAAGCGTTATTGCTATTATTACTAACAAAACCCATCATTTTTTTTAGGCAAGGAAGGTTTCTTTGTAGAAGTAGAAGTAAGAAAGCGGTGATGATTGAAGAATAAGAAACAAGGGAAATCAGGAAGAAAAGAAGAGATACCCATTTTCCATTTGTTGTTGTGGAAGCTGAAAAGCAGAAGCAGAAGCTCTAAAAGCGCTTTTCCGCATGAGCACCGTCATTGTTAGGTTAAGAAGATGCTGTCTCTATGACTGTTCCTCAGTTCTGGGTGTCTTGCCTTCAGCTTTGCCTCAACCGTTTATGAACGGAAGGGCAACGGACCGTTTTACTTTTTATTTGAAGCCCAAGACTCTATACACTTGACTTTCAGTCGCATTCTTCTTCAATATGACCACCTAAAAAAAATAAACAATTTAAAAGAAAGAATATTTGGACAAGGATTAAAACTCCATCTTTTATATAAACTAAAAAATAAAAAATAAAACTAAGAAATATAGTTTAATTAATGGGGTTTTAAATTTTTTTAAAAAAATTATTATTTTAAGTCTTACAAATCTTAAAATTATTAAAACTTATATAAATCGTTAATTTTAAAACCTACGAGAATAATCAAGGTATATTCAAATTAGATCCAACATCCATATTAATAAAAAAAATTAATTAAAAAATTTAAAATAAAAATTAATTATAAATATTAAATAACTCTTAGCTAATCTTGTAAAAATACTCGAATTATTTTTAAAAATTAACAATATTCTTAAATTAGCATACATTTCAACATAAATTAAATCTTTTTTTATAAAACTGTCTAAAAATGCGTAGCTTTCATATTCAATTAAATGTGAAACTGTTAATAATTAATCTATCTCCATGAATCTGGTCCTAATGACGTCCCTTTTCTTTTTTTTATTAATTATTTAATATCGTTTAGAATGATCCTCGTCTAATAGAGACGCTCCCCAGTCAGTACCCACTTCCACTCGCTCTCCAAGTTCGCTGTCCTGTCTCGTCCACCGCCACAAATGGCCGAAACCACCGTCTCTTCCACCGCCACGTACAACCCCCCTCCCTCCCTCTCAAGATAATAGCTGGAGCAGACTCTTTCGGCTGCTCCCTCAAAGACACACTGGTCTCCCACCTCCGTTCCCTCAACATAGAAGTAGAAGACCTCGGCACTTCCTCCTACTACTCCATCGCCGCCGAAGTGGGCCGCCTCGTCTCCGCTGCGTCCACTGCCCCATCATCCCCAACCCCAGAAATCCGCGGCCTTGTAGCGTGCGGCACTGGTGTCGGTGTCTCCATCTTTGCCAACAAATTCCCTGGCGTCTTCGCTGCAACCTGCCTTTCCACTGCAGACGCCGCCAACTCCCGATCCATCAACAACTCCAACGTCCTTGCCGTCTCCGGCATGGCAACATCCCCGGACTCCGCCATAGAAATCCTCGACACTTGGCTTAAAACCCCTTTTAAGTCTCCTTGTCCCGCCTCGAACTCTGCTCCATGGGGGGAAGAAATAGAATCCTTCTTGGACAATTCGCTCAGAGAGATGCCTGTAATTGGTGCAAAACTTTCTGATACTAAACAACAAGAGGAGGGAAGTATAAACACAAGCGCGTGCGCACTCTGCTGCCTGGTGAAAAACAGAAAATTAGACCCCATCGAGATTATTCCTGGCGGGGCAATGAAGATAGTCAGAGAGAGCCCGACATCAGCTATAGTAAGTTTCAAAGCAGGGAGTGTAGAGCCTGCACATCATCATACCTTTGGGCATGATTTGGTGGTGTTAAAAGGGAGTAAAAGGGTGTGGAATTTGAGTAAGAAAGCAAATATGATCTGGTTGTTGGCGATTATTTGTTCACACCGGCCGGAGATGTGCATAGAGTGAAGTATTTTGAGGATACTGAGTTTTTTTATCAAGTGGGAAGGGAAATGGGACATTTTCTTTGATGAAGAGATGGAGGTTGCTAAGAGTGAAATTGAGAAGGAAGCAGAGGATGGGTTTGAGTTGGTTAAGTAAGATAACATGTGTGATTTGAACTGGCTTGAGCTTAATAATGTCTTTGTGCCTTTGGTATGTCATGTTGGTTAATGATCTTTTGCCCTGTTATTTTTTTATGTGTGGCTGTGTGTTAAAGAGCCAATAAAATGATGAATCAAGCTTTTGTTTTGATTAATCCATGTGGTTTACTTGATGCTTTTTACTCTTTTGATGTTGATTTCTAGCTATTGTGATTCCCGACAAATTTGATGTTTACTTGATTACTTGATCCATGTGGTTGGATACTGTTTTATGCAAATTTGATGCTTGTCAATGCTGCTGTTTCACACCTTTAAAGAGCAGGCAACAGATTCCATGCTTGATTAGGCAGAAATGGTGGATAATACATGCATAATGGTGAATTGGTTACAGATTTTCATTAAGAGAATCTCTGCTTCAATGGCTAGCTTCCTTGTTCTAGCATAGAAACTGGGGGCAAAAGAATGAAACCAGATGTCATTTCAACATTGTATAAAACATGTGGACTCTGCAGGAAAATGAATCTTTTCTAGTAATCTGAGTTTAGGCATCTTTCTCATGAACATATTCCCTTGATTACTGTCAATCGCAATGTTCGACGTTGTGCTGTACGCAAGCTAGGAAATGTCATCCAAGGTTTGTTTCTTTCCATTTTGCTTGTTGTTTACTAGCTAATTCAAGGATTCCATACAATAATGTATTGTGGCTTCTGTCATCCATGTGCATAGAGTTATTCAAGGGGAAAAAATCTCTTAGTTAAACGACAGATTGCTTGTAGAAACTGTTGTCAGATCTGGAACAATGATCTAGATCCGAATCGGCAAATGACATGGGAGCACTGACATATAGCCTCCATTTATTGTCTCTCCAAAGGTCGTCCATTTTCACATCGTAGTCAAAAGTATTTTTCTTTTCTGTGGGGGAGCAGGAAGGATCTTATAATTTCCAATCATAGTCATGTATTTTTGGTATTGTGGAGGCTAGAGTACCACAGCTACTGCACCGCGGTACTTTCTCCATCGAAAAGCATGCATCCATTCCCAAAATCATTTTGCAAAAGCACTTGCAAACACATCACTGAACATGCTCTAAAAGACATGTTTGTCCAAGCGAGGACTCTAGAGCTTTCTTTTACTGCAATTACCAAGTTCATCTACGTCAAAAACTAGGGAATTTATGGAAAAAACCCTTCCCACGGACAAAAGCAGCCGGCATCGTATGGTTATTCTCTGTAGCAGACTCCTAGTTGCCTTTGGCTCTTTCTCCTGGACTTTTGTATGTCATCCTCATTCCGGGCATTACTGCCCGCATTTCTGCGTTTCACCTAGACCTCTAACGGGGGATTCATGTCATGTTGGTCCTTGAGGAATAAATACATCTTTCTTTTTTTGAAAAAAAAATAATAATCATTTAAGCCATTGTAGACAGTGTGCTCTCACTCTTGTGCACTCAATTTGTTTATGTTTGTGGCATTTGTTTTTCTTAAACTTACTTTTTCAAAACATAATTATAAAAACTACCATAATGCCATGCCCAGGATTCTTTGTCTAGGTGGTTGAAACTCCATTTCAACCACTGAGATAAACACTCTTAAATACCATGATCGTTACATGACTTGACAGCAAGGCATTTTACAGCATAAACGCCTAGATTGCCTCGTAACTGAAACTAATCTTTACATTGGAAAAGTTTTGAATTGCATAAATCATAAACTTAACCTAATTGGCATCGTATACCCAACAACTATTTATTTCAGCCATGAATCATGAAGCTTTGATATGCGATATGTAATTGCTATCATACAAGACTGAGCTCATCAGTTACTGTGTTAGAATTTGCACATTCTTGAGATTCGACAGCTGCAAGGTTTTTCCTCAATGCTATTAACTCTTCCCCAGCATCGCAAATGTATGCTGAAGCTTGTCTGCCGGACAAAGTCGCTCCTTCCATGCTGTCTATGTAATCCTGTTCAATGCAGAAACTATGCTGAATTTACTGCATTTTTTATTACATTTTCACTCAAATAAAACCAAGTGTTGCAGAAGCATCAACTTCCAAATTTTTTTCCAGATTTTGCTGGATTTCATTGACTCAACTTATGCGCTTATGCTTGCATGACACTACTGATAAACAAGGAAACTTAGATTAGCCTGTTAATCTCTCTGATGGTTTTTCCCTTTTAATTAATAGGTGTTTTCATCCAGAAAACTGTGGGGGCAAACACTTGAAGCTACCTTTCAGCCAAGCTTAAAGGTGAAAGGAAATTTATGTTACCTGTTTAGTGTATGAGCCAGCAAGGAAGAAATTTTTCACAGGTGTCTTCTGATCAGGTCTGAAAGGATCTTTGCCAGGTCCTTCACGATATAAAGATTGCGCAATTTTTACAACGGATGACCAGGTAACTTCTAGACCTTGGGATGACGGGAACAAAGCCAGGACCTAATTATGGAAATAAGAAAATAAGTGCATGAAAACGAGAATATTGCACAACAGTAATTGGAATCAGCAATTCATAATTCTTTACACAAAAAAGATTCAACCACTAGCTACAACAAGCACAATATTTTACCATCTTGTTATATGAAAGCTACCATCTGTGATGATGGAAACCTTTGATCTCAAATTGCCTTTTGGTCTACCAAGGGCCCATATCACAAAAAAGAGCAATTGCAGGTGGTATCACAGCTGAAAAGGACTTGCATTCAAGCCTGGTTACTAGGTGCACAAACAATTTTAAATTCTAGTACTTCCCAAGTAAGCTGATTTTGATGTCCTAAAATGATTAGAGATGTTTTCTTTATTCACATAAATGAGTATAGGTTGTTTACACATGTTAATGACATGCAGATGGTAGATTTTCAAGGTGTGACTACTGCCATCTGAAGCCAAGTTTACCATGTGTGCTCTCATGCAAAAGGTGTGTAGAAATGAAAGAAGCCTTATGGATAAGTGCCCTGTCAAGCCAAACAATTTAAATTCAGAAGTTACTAAAGCCTGAAGAATTTAATCAAAGACTACCCACATTATGTTCTTGCATGACTTCCCAGAGTGTGTAATAGGGCTTATAACCTTACATAGTTGATGACTTTAGGCACTAAGAGATAACGTTTAAATGCTACAAACCTGCTTTGAGACTCTCTCTATGATTTTATCATTTGTCAACGACATGTAAGGATCTCCAGGTGTCAGAACACATCTGAAACATTTGATTTTTGTGAATACAACAGAATGGGATGGAAATATAAAAGAGAACTATAGGGATATGTAAGGTAGATCATCAATATTCCTTATAAAAAGCAGAAGCTAGCAGCAGTATACTGATAGTAGAGATATTTTTTTTCTTACTGAAGCAATGAACCTTGTCCTTCAATGTAGTAATCCTCTGGAGAAGCGAGTGCTAGGTCAGCAAAACAAGAAAAATCTGCATCTGGGGTATACAGGAGGTTATCTAAGCCAGCAGCTTGCCGCAACTGCCTATAAATTGAAAGAAGCAAGGGTTTATTGGAAAAGATGCCTATGAATAGTCTCAGCTATTATCAAAGCAAATAATACTCTTCGTCATTTAAAAGCATCCTGCTTTCACAATCAGAGCACCAGCATAGATAGAAATTGACCTTGATCGTTCTAAATCCTGCAATTCTGTAACCCAGCCATTGTATCTAAGCTGTACTGTGACAACAGGTACTCCCACTAGCTCATAAATATTATCGAAGAACTTTGATTCCCTCCACTGGGATGGAAGTAGTCTTTTAATTCCAGGGACATCACAAGCTGCCAATGAATCAAACCGCAGAATGACAAAAACCATCAATGCACAATTGAGACAGGATATATATAGAAAGAGAGAGCATATCTGACTGCATACCTGCAACATATGCATCAGCTTTAACAACTTTCTTATCCGTAGCCTACAATGATATTAAACATTCCATTAATGGAGACCTTACAATCACTGGTCGATTATAAAAATAAAACACAGAAACCTCCTAAATACACATACACAATCTAATTTCTCAGATGTTTGATGTGCGAGTCTTGATCCTGCCATAACCTTACACACTCCGTTTCCTTCCATCTATTAATTTGGCTAGATTTGATTTAACATATTCCCTAAAGGGTATAGACTGAAGATTTTAATTTCTAAACTTTACATGCACCAACTATATGCATCAATCTGAAGAAAATAACTCCATCAATTCTCCAATTGCAAACCCACAAATATGTGCTTGGGGAGTTTGACAGAGTGTGGGATATTCATTTATCAAAAGATGCAAGATTGAATGCTTGGTCTGAACTCTTAAGCCCTTTTCCCTGGACGTCTCCAATTTAGAACCATGGCCTACTGATAATATTCATTGAAACAATGTCGAGAAAAATAGATCACACCCCTATTGATCCTTAAATTGGAGCAATGCAACCAGGTTCATGATAAAATCATTGAACACGTCATCTAGATGATGCTTTCATACATCAATGTCATAAAGGATTCAGTTTAAAAGAAGAAAAATAAGAAGCCATTTACCTTCGATGTGGCAAGTCCTGTGACATGTATTTCTCCATCAGGAGATCTATCGTAAAGTATCTGTCTGCACCCCCACCTCAAGTGAAACCTGCTCTTGGAGATAAAGAGGCGTTAAAGAATATCAATTATTGGGACCCAAAAAAAGAAAAGACAAGGAATGACTTTGAACCTATATTTTACAATTATACCTGCCTCCTTTATCTTCGATATACTTTCTAATGGGACCACTCAAGTAAGCATCTGGAGAGCCCTTGAGCATGCGAAGTAAAGAAGCCTCTGTCTTGGTGGCAAACAATGAGAATATGGTCAGCATGCACCTAGCACTGATGTTATCACAGTCAATAAACCCAAGGGCATAAGCAACAGGATCCCACATTCTTTGGATACTCATGCGGGTGCCACCTTTGGACAAAAACCAATCAGAGAAGCTGATCTGTAGTAAGAAAATGTAATTTCAAGGTTATTATTAACAAAATGATTGAACAACTAATCAAAGCACCAAAAGAAAGAGAAATGAGATTGTTCTTACACTATCTAAATCCCTTATGTCCCTCAATGCTCCATCTGGATCAATAAGAGCCTTCACAACTGGACTCAGGGCAAGAGCAACCGCATTTCTTGCTTTATCATAAGGCTGCAATTGAACAGCACCATGAGAAAATTACATCAAAAGAGAGTTAGAGGGGCTAGGAAATTGAGCACCGGTTGGTTCAGCTTCCCAAAAGATGTTGAAAGACGACATATAAAACCCTTATAGTTTCTTCAACACTTTTTTTCTTTTTTCAATCTTTTTTTCTCTTGGTTTCCAGCTTAAATTTGGATGCCAAAACGACAATATTTAGACTGCAATGAAAGTTGTGAGGGTGTTGCTAAGAAAAGGATATTAAATGCCTTCAGTAGTGATACATAATAGATGCATTGTCATGGCCCAGGAGATATACAGGTAACAAAAGAAGCAGCAGTTTGAAGGATAATAAACATGTTGATGACATTTTTTTTGGCTAGCATCTAAAGTGAAGGATATTGCCCCATAAAGTCTAGAATGAACTGGATGCTAGGAAAAGAAAAGAATCACCTTAAGCTGATTTGTCGACAAAAATGCACGAATCCCATGCAACGGAGCACCAAATAGAAACCGAAAATCAAGCTCTGAAATCAAATTCAAGTTGTGAAAAGATTTAAATATAGTAAACAAGATTGAATATGACAATACAGGATGCTAGCAAACCAACTGAGGAAAGATGGTTTCAATCTACAATGCACATCTACTGTAAGGCAAAATGTGATCAGATAAGGATCAAGTATCAAATCATACCACCAATTTCACCTCCCTTGTTAACAAATGTGTGAGTATGATCCTTCACAAGAAGATTTTTATCTGCGCCCACCTATGTTCAGGTGGTGATTCAGAAAAGGTATCAAATTATATAAAGAGCAGCATTTTGTGTTCAAAAACTATGTTTTAAATTGTTATATCACAATAACAAAAGAAACTTGCTTCACCTTCTTCATCAAACAAAAAAGATTATTATAGCAACCAAAGAAAACGTGAAGTCCCATTTCAATATGGTTTCCACGTCTATCAACAAACGAACCCACTTTACCACCAATGAAAGACCTCGAATCGTATATATCCACCTGATAAAAAATAAGAACATTTATCTCCAGTTTCCATTATCACATAAAACCAGTTTCAGAGTAATTTAAACTTTCCAAGAAATAGATGTCAAGTTTGCTCTTAAATAGAAATGAGATTGTTGTATAATGCTAATGCTATGTTGCTTAAAACATGCAATCCACAAACTTCCAAATTTTTTGAGTTCCAATAAGGTCAAGAATCAAGATGATCAGATGTTCAAGAAAGACAATGCAGAAAAAGCAAATATGTAATAAGCTGATGAGAGTGTCCTTGGAGCATTGTGAGCAAATACCTCATGGCCTTGATCCAATAGCTCCACTGCAGTTGACATGCCTGCCAACCCAGCTCCAATAATAGCCACCTTCAGTTTTGGTCCCCTATAATGTGCAGGTTCTGGTGGAAATAACCCCTTTGGAGCTGGGAATCATATGATACAATTCAATGCATGGTCAGCGAGAGAAAAAATGTCTTCTTACACATCTTACTGACCTTTAAGTGACATCAACAAAAACAGATAAAACAGCAGTATTTTTTTTCACGCATAATTCTTAAAGGCATCATAACATATGCATTTCATGTAATGAAAATCTTTACTATCTTTTTCAATTTGTTGTCGATTCCAGTTACTATGAACAAAACTGAATATTCCTATGAACTATCTCGTCTATTAAAAAATGCAGCAATCTTTCACACACATTTCCCAAAGATCACCACATAACATTTTATCTAGCTACTCAAAATATTTTATACCTTTTCCAATTTGCTGGGTTTTCCATTCCAATTGCTATTTTTCTTATAGTTGCTAACAGAGATATAAAACAAAGCGTCTGGCTCTTTTGCAGAAGATTAAGCAACTTGTCAACATAAGAGACGCCCATTTATAATCCATGCGTAACTGGATAGCATAATTTAATTTCAATGATACACTTACAAGTCATCAACCCACCAACTCTCTCAAAATTCAGGGCTAATTGAAGCAAAATTAACATAAAACTCAAAACCACTGTACCAACACCAAAAGAATGGATGAAAAGTCTCAATATTTAATCTAAAAAGAAAACCCCGGATAGACAAAAGGCACAAAAAGTCAAAGCAAGCAATACAATAAGAGCAAAAAAGGGAAACTTTAAAGAATTACCATTAACACTCATATCAGATACTTTGGTTTCCAGAGAATCCGAAGCAGACCGAACAGTAAACAACCTTCGATTCCTGAACCCCAGCTGAGCCACTGCCCGCCTACCACCAGAGAACAAGAACCCTGGTGGGGCAGTATTGCTTCTAGTTCCAGAAACAGAATTTGCAGGCAAAAGAATCAAAGAAGCCATAGTTTTCTTCACAACTCAATCAAGAATTCAAGAAAACTCTTCACCTCTTTTACTTCTTTCTCTGAATTATTTGGTATATATCAAGACACCACAAGTATTGTCAGAGAAAGAATGAGGTGAAAGAAAGCAAGAAAAAATGAGCCTTTCTTTCTCTAAACTTTATAGCGACAGAGCGCGTGTCAACTTTAAACAAGAACAACCAAATTAAGTAAACGTAGACAGAGAAGGAGTGGAGGACATCTAGAGTGGGGAAGATGCTTTGATAGAATTAGAGTTGAGAAATTTGTCAGGTAACTAAGACATGATCGGGTTGGTTTTGTTAATTTTCTTTGCTAGTTTTTTGGTACTAAAATACATGGTGACTGTTGGAAGTGGACACTATCCTATTCCTTCGTCTACGCGGGTGGCTTTGTCCACTAAAAACGATGATGCACCAACGAAATTGCAACGAAGACAGATAGAGGAGGGGGTTAATTTATTTATTTTTATTATTTTATTTTATTTTATTTTATTTTATTTGGGGGTGGGGGGGAGGGTGTCAAATATGGTGGGTTGAGGTAATTTTCCAACAAGGGAAATGGTGAAGGCAAGTGCACTCCCTTATCTTCTTCCATTGTTTCTGCTTTAGTGGAACGCCTTCATCCATTCCTTTCACATGAACCTGTTGTTTGGTGACTTCTATTCTTCGATTTTTTTGGTAGATTCTTTATTTTTATATTTGGATTTGGATTTCATAAAATATGATAGACTATGTTCGTTGTTTCAAATCTCATTATTATTTTTAAAATCAATTGTTTGAATTAATTAAAAAAGAAAGTAATAAATGTTAAGTTTTTATTATTATAAGAAACTCTAAACCTCATGATTTTTTTGTTGTAGCTAGGTATTATTTATACACTCATAAAATAATATGGATTTATTATTCATTTTATAATAATTCATTTTTGATCCTCAAAAATTTTATTTTTACAGGTTGATTAATTAGGGGTGAGTAAAAAAACCGAAAAACCAATTAAACTGAGAAAAACTGAAAAAAAAACTAAAAAAACCAAACTATGAAAAAAAAAACTGATTAAATCGATTTGAATTTTTAAAAAACCAACCAGTTCGGTTTCATGAGTCTAAAATAAAAAAAATTGAACCGAACTCAAAACGAAAAAAACCGAGTCAAACCGGAATCGGTCGGTTTGAACTGATTTTTATTCTAAAATAATCAAACCAAAACCGGTCGGTTTGAACTAGTTTTCGTTAACTAGTTTTTGTTTGGTTTTTGTTTTTTTAATAAAAAAA
This sequence comes from Populus alba, assembly GCF_005239225.2. Taxonomy (NCBI): domain Eukaryota; kingdom Viridiplantae; phylum Streptophyta; class Magnoliopsida; order Malpighiales; family Salicaceae; genus Populus; species Populus alba. The sequence continues at coordinate 3,668,158 of NC_133288.1, forward strand.
ACTGGTTTGGTTACTTTTTTTTATAAAAATCAAACGGGACCAAAAATGATCATCCCTAATCCTAATGGAAGGTTAATTGCTTATGCTTTGTTTGTCAATAGTGAAATCGAAATAATAAGAACTGAAATAAAAAAAATAAAAAATAAATAAATAAAAAACATCAAACATGGATGGCGTACTAGAGACTTCATGCAAAATACATTAAGGCCCTCAATCTTTAAAAATAACATAATCCATATAAACTTGGTCCCTTGAAATTTTTGTAAAAAATCACTTTTGATACACAAGTTCATTTATGTTATTTTTCAGTCTCTGATTAAAGAAAGAAGAGAGAGAAACGTTGTCGATTTCGGCGATAAGAAAAAAATTCACAATTCACTCTATTTTTTACAACCAAAATGGATTTTATTAGTGTCCGCGGTTTCTTAGTGTTGAATAAAAAAACAGATCTAATATAAGAAAGCCAAAACTAACCCGGTTTAAGTTCAGGTTTTTAGGTATTTGAAATTGATGAAATGTTTTTTAGTTGTTATAAAGGTGTTTTGGGGTTAAAATGGCTTACAAATTGAGTTTGTGTTTTACCAAAAGAGGTGCAACCCTTATTTTTCAGCAACCATGATGGTGGCCAGAATCTAGGGTCTCATAAGACACTTTGTCTTGCTTGGCAAGTGACATGTCGCTTGCATGTTTTTTTTTTAAAAAAAAAAATTAGGGTGAACACCCCCCCCCCACCCACACATAGCCAAGCCTAGGTGAGTGGGCCTAAGCTTGAAGGCCCACCACACACTTGGGCCTTTTCTTACATTGGCCCAGTAGTGTTGGGTCATAGGCCCGAGAACTCGGATTATTTTTTGGCCTTTTAAAGGGTTAAATAGAAATTTCAAAAGAAAAATATTAAACTCAATTAAGTCCATAACTCGAAGCAAATGTTTGATGAGTTAAGTCACAACATACGAGTTATTTTCTTTCTAATTTTGCTTTTTTAATTAATATCTTCTTTGCATATCTTTTTTTCTTAAATAATTTTTAAATTTATGGTTCAATTAATTTTTTTTGTGTTTTTTTTTATTTAACTCTTTTCCGGATAGAGATTTGTTTTAATAGTGTTGTGTGTATTTAGTTTTTGTAAAGATTATTATAATTCATCTATAATTTTTTTTTAATATTTTATACATATGAAATTTATTTTTTAAAATAAAAATATTTATTTTCACATAATATTTCTAATCAGTGCAACCTTCCATAATATGTTTTTTATTTTATTCAATTATTTTAATGTATGTGTTATTTCTATTATCATTTGATTAAATAAATAAATAAATTTTAATAAAATAAATTCATCAAGCATAATATAAATATCTCGTCTTGCAAGATTAAATATCTTAATATATATTTATCTCTTGATTTGTTTTCAATTTTATTTTTAGTTATTGTTAATAACTTTTTTTCCTATCTATTAAATAATTTTCAATTTATTTAGTTACATGAATTTTTTATTTACATAGTTTTTTAATATAAAAATCATGTCGAAAAAATTAGTATATATTTTTTTTGTGAAAGAAAAATATATTTAACTCAAGGCAGAGCAAGGTAAAACAGCTAGTTATGTATTAAATCGTGTATATTTGATTTGAATTTAAAGGAAGAAGAAAATAAAAGGAAAGGAAACTACTTTTTCATTACATGCTCATTTTCCATAATCAAGATGCAGGATTTGGTATTTGAACGTGGGACTTTTTTTATATGCCAAGGAAATCATCACATGACTCCACCAAACATTTATAAACTAGATAGGTTTGCCTGTAATATTTTGCAGGTCAGATTAAAAAAAATTATGTAAAAAAAAAAAACTAGTCAGCTGTTTTTAAAGAAGTTAACAAAATTTAAGACTCTCCTCAAAGACAAGAATGAGTCAGATAAAAAATAACTACAATATGAAAAACACATCGACAACGTTTGAATTTTTTTTTACATTAAAAAAAAAATTGATCCTACAGAGCAGGCCAATGATGTATTCTATGTACTAGTAGATGCAAAGAATCCTGGAAGTAGAAGTAGATGACAAGAAATGCAATGCAACTGAAGTAGTTCATAAGTGAATTTTCCTTCGTGTTGACTGAATAGAAGCAGAGAGAGTTGCAAGAAGCTAAACAAATTAAAAGTCACGGCTCGTTCCAAGTTTCTGCCATTTCTGAAAGGCCCGCCGCAGATTTCTCACCGGTCAGCTACGTGTAAATTTGCTTATCAGGATCAAGCTGCTAAAACATTCAAGTCAAGGTACACAAGAATCTCTTCAGATTCTTTATGTATATTTCTTCTATAATTTGATCAAAATGAGCATCTCCCAGGCTCTTTCGCGAGGAGATCGGTGCTGTCTTCTGTGAAGACACGCAGACAGCAGAATCCTTTCTGGATGATAAGTCAACAGATGAATGCTGCTGGAAAACATCCAATTCCTTCAACTACCATCACTTTCTGTCTAGCCTAATCACCTCCTTTTCAGCTTTAAGGCGTGGTCCATCTCAAATTCACAATCAACCTTGCTAGAACAGTGTTCAAAGCATTACCTTTTGACATAATTTACAGAATTTCCTTTTGATGTATTTCTTACATGCTTCCCAGAGACATTAGAATGAACTGACAGCATTCACAATGATTGGATTTTTAATAAAACGATGCAATGCTCCCTGTTCTTATCAATGTAAAGCTTGCAGCTCTGAAGTTTTAAAGAGGAATGAGGACATGAAACCTTTTTATCACGCTCCTCTCCTGCCCCTCACACTCCCCTGCACTTCTTGTGCTCATAGATTATTCCGCAGCTGACATTCAAGAGGAATGAGGACGTGAAACCAACTGTACCTCCTTGTAGATGTGTGTGCGTAGAGATTGAGAGCCAGTGCTCTTGTTCTTAGCCGTAAATCCGATAGGTTTTTCCATCGAAAATCTGAATCTTCTTTGCTTCTGTAGAAGTACTGCTGCAACAGATTATTTACTCATGGAAGTTTATTGAGTACTGGATTAATTAGTATGCTGATTAGAACAATTGTTGGGAGAAAAGTCCTAGTTTTTAAGTTCAAACCCACTAGTAATTTGCTGGTTTTCTTTCCATCTGGCTCATGGGATCCTGAATGTTTTGTTTCTTTTTTCTGCTTGTGGCCTATTTGAACACACCATCTTAAATGCTAACTCATTTTACAAACGTGTAATTCATATAAATTAATAATTACAGAAGGATACAAGAAAATAGGATTAATCATGGTAACGTTAGCTTTGATTATTGTTTCGCGATAGAAAAAACATATTATCTTGTTTTTCTTGTTCTGAAAAGACATAAATTCACTGACGAAACACGACCTCAAAGATACAGCAAGTAAATCGAAAATAGGAAGACTAACATTTTAATATTTTCAGCTTATGCCAAACAAGGCCTTTATTTTCTGTATTCTGTTTTTAATAAATAACAGTAGTGGATGATTAAATCCAAACTCCTGTCCTGTGAAATCAGCTGGGAAAAGCTTAACCCACCCATGGATCTAGCCAGGAAATGTGGCCAAGACGACAGGTCAAAAAGGGACCCGAGTAATCGAGTTTAAAAGATCAAAAGATGGCCATTGCAATGCCAAATTGCTAATCTCTAGGCTGTTTTTTTCTTTCAGAAAGCTCACCCGTCAAGCAAGAAAAGCATCATCATCATCATCAGCAGCAGCAGCAGCCTTGTGGTTTAAGTTCCATTAGACAAGGAGATTAGGCTGCCATGTTTGTGGTTCAAAATGGACCCGATCGAGACCATCGAATCCGTGGACACCTATTAACATCCTTATCCATGGTTTCAACCTCACCAGGAAAGGGAACAAAAAGATGGAAGATATGATAGAGCCTCAGCAAAAAGCAGCAAGCGAGCAACAAAGGCAAAAGGTTGACATCGCATGGATGTCTCTCCTGCCATTCTAACCTTTACTGTGTCCTCACCTCCACCTGCCTGCCTCCCTCCCTCAGCCACCCACCGCCTCCTCCTGCGTATATATGCACGTATTTCTTCCTGTTCATGTCGTCTGTTCTCCGTCCATGTCTACAAACTTTACGGAAGTAATAATATCATGGCCTTTTAGATTGTCAATTTTGCTTGTGACTTGGGCTAAAAGATGCTAGAGATGGGCCCTGGCTAACTGGGACAGATTGGCTAGATAACTCCAAAGTGGAGATTACACGTAAAGCATAATCGATGCAAGATTTGCTCAATGATGGGTGTAAGAATCCATAAAGTAGTTGAATAGTTCATCAAATTATCTTCTTCCAACGTTAATTAGTTGGTCCAACCAAGGCGCCATTGTTATACAGACTTTACCCTAAAAAGTGTAGAAACATTATGTTGATAATGGGGGGGGCAATTGTACCTATATATGTTTAAAGTAGGAGCACATGATGGGCTTGACGAGGAGGTTCTTTCTTGCTTGTTTATTTGCTGAGACCTAGAGCCAAATCTTGTGTGGATTAATCCTCTCCTCTTCATGCTTGCCTATATATGCACGTAGGATCCTGGATTGTGACTAGCTTCATCATCAATGGCAAGGAATTTTTGGTGAAAAATAATTTGTGGGATTTAGCTTTTTATGTTTGTTATTCTAGTGTAATATGCTTTTTAAAAGTGTTTTTTTATCAAAATTTTAGGTTGAAAAGAAAAAAAAATGTTGTATGGATATATTGTGGTATACTATGTTATAAAAATATTAAAAATAATTTTTTCATGTTTTTTTTTTTAATTTTTAATATCAAAACATTAAAGTTGTCGAAAAACATTAAAAAAACATCAATTTAATACCTTTCAAATCATACACATTTTTAAAATTCACCAAAACATAGTATCAAAAGCAAAAGATATAAATTATCAGTTTTTTATTATTCATTTTGAAACTTTATTGCAATTTTAGGTAAGAAATTATCATTTCTATCAACGTTCTTGGTTTATGTTTTTTAAATAAAAAAAATATTTATTTTGTAAAGAAAATATATTAGGTGTTTTTTAGTTCATGATCAGTTTAGAATTATTTTTTTCCTGTTACGAGATAACATAAATGATTGAATAAACTTTCAAATATTGAGATTATCATGAATAATTTGTATTAATTTTTATAATTAAATAAATATCTTAAACTAATTTTTGTATATCTTAAAATAAAATAAAAAATCATAAAGATTTTACAATTAAATCCCAGAAAATGAATGGGCCGAATAGGGTGCACGTGAACACCACGTCTCCATCGGTTCATAAAGCGATAGCAAACAAAGTCAGTAACACAATTTTGATCCTGTGTTTGTCTTTTTTAGTCATTTACATGCTCTCCCTGCTTTTGGCCCCACACCCTCCATTTTTCTAAGGTAAAAGAATAATTAACGGTAAAAAAGTTGATTAACTTCATGTGCATTGGCATCAAGGGACTATTTTGTGCAAAATTTGGATGAATTCATTTATTTATTTGAAATATTCGATAATAAAAATAAATTTTAAAAATAAAAAAATATTATTTTAATAAAATTTTAAATGAAAAAAACTTTAAAATATAAACATTTACTATACTCTCAAACAAACTCTTAAACTCAAATTAATTTCACGAATCAACTAGTTATCTAAAATCTAATATGAGCCATGTCTCAAATTAAATTATATAAGAGTTGATTTAATCAGATACGATTAAATTTGATTTTTTGATAAAGAAAATTTCAAATTATATTGTTTCATTTTTAAAAATTAAAAATCTTGAAATAATATTATTTTAAAATCATTAAGTTAACTTGTTTAACCTATAATCCGAGCTTAGTTAATAACTTTGCGCAAAGGTTAATTTGCAATTTTTTTTAATGAAGAATATATATTGAATTCCTCTGTTCTTTTTTTACTAACTATTACATAATAAGATGTATTCAACCCATGCAAAAGAAATGTTGAAGTAGGTGTCCAACTTTTCCAACCCATCAATTTTCAAACTATGATAATTAGTCCAAATTGAATGCTTGCTCTTCCCGGTGGCTTGAAATTTCTAATTTTTGTAGACCATTAAGGAGGCACGATGGAAGGAGACAAAAAAATAAAAAAAAAATCCTTGCCGACCTTAGGGATATATGATTTTTATGAGGCCAGTTTTAAATTATAAAAAAAACTAAAACGTGTGGGATTTTAATTCTAAGGTCGGTATTGTTTATCCATATACAAAATAGTGTGGATGGCATTATGTATTTTTTTAGAATTTATTTTGATCCTCAAAGTTTTATTTTATATAATTTAATCTTAATTGAAGGTGAATTGTTATAATTTCTTAATCATTGGTGAAATTAAAAGAAAAAAGACTAAAATGAAAAGGACATTAAACATGGATGATATCCTAGAAGTTTCAGGAAAGATACACTTTAGTTCTCGAACTTTAAAAATAACACAAACTATACAATTTTGATACCTCAATATTTTTTCTATTCAAATTTGATACAAAAATTTATTTTTATTATTTTATAGTTCCTGGTTAAGAGAAAAAGAAGAGATGCTACAGAGAGTATCCATCAATTGAAATAAAAAAAATTGATTAAAAAACATGATAGTTAGATCCCATTTGTTAATTGATTATAAAAAACAGTAAAATTATTGGGTTATTGATTCAATTCACTCGCAAGTCAAGTCAGTGAGATAATTATTTTTTATTAAAATTATATTATTTTATTTTTAAAAAAGTTTCTTGATGTTAACTCGATTTAATTAAGTCAATTAGGTTTTACAAATTAATATCATTTTTTATTTAATTTAAAATCAAATTCATGTAGAGTTTCAAATCACGGATTTTTGGAGTTAACTTACCGAAGCAAGCCAGACTTAACAAATATGATTAAAAATAAAACCAAAAATGGAATAAAGGACAATATATTTGGCAAATATTTAGCCAACCATTTCTCACAATCACAAAAAAAATAAAAAAGGGCAAAGAGAAATCACGCCCGTTCTTTATAATCAAATCGAATCCGCCTACAGAGTACCAACTCATACAGATTCCAGGACAGGAAACATACAGAACCCATTAACAGAGAAAAAAATAGAGAGAGATCTAGTGAGATACATGATGATGAGGCTGGCATGCCAATTATGAGTGGGCACCTATCAAAAGAAATCAGGTGTTTCTGGTCAAGTCACTTCTGGCTTGTAAGATCCCCCTGTTTCAACAACATTAACATGCTGACCACATCCTGCATTGTCCGTCCTTTGTATTCTCACTGTCTTGTTGGTCCTCGAACATTATTTTTTTGTGAATTTCATCAACAAAATCTGCTGGTGTCCATTATGAAGTTCAAGATCTGACAGCATGGATTAAAAAGAGAGAGAAGAATGGTTTTGTGAGATCTCTATTTCCCAACGAACTGTGGGTGTTTTATAAAGAAAACTCAATTAAATGTGACATCGTGCTTGCATTAACTTCGTAAGAAGTTGGACCCCTCATTGAAGAACCGTTTCTCTCTTTAAAAAATGTTTCTTGGTCTCTTCCTTAAAAATCCTTAATTACATGCAGAAATTGAAGCCTCAAGATTTCTTCATATTTATAGTCCCTTCCATGAAACTGAAGCTTTCAACTCAGTCCTCGTCTACATGCGGACATGTCAGGTTATAACTTAAAGGGAAGGGAGGGGGGGGGGATTGAAAGACACATCCATTCATAGAGAGAAAAGGAAAAGACAGATGCTCTTTTTTTTATATATAATTTTCTCAATGTAGAGTACTATTCAAAGACCAGCCTTTCCAGCAATACACAGTTGCTTTGTCAGTAAAGTTTCCCTTTTTTTGTTCCCTTCGTTATTTCAGCTGTCACTTTCTTGAGGTATACATGTTTGTTAATCTGGTATTCCTTTTTATTTATTGTAATAAAAATTTCAAATATTTTTCATTTTGATTATAAATTGTTAGAGATGGCATTGACAGTGAAACAGGTCTACTTTCTGTCTGCTTCTCTCGTTAGTTACTTTATTACCAGAACTCACCAACATTCCTCGTTTTTGTCTTCAGTTTAGATGTGCTAGCAGTTTCTCTGGCTTTCTTTAAGCTTTTTTCTTTAATGGCTTCCTGCAGAAATGCATCAAACCAGACCTTGCCCAGATCAAAATCAAGTCTTGATTAGGTGTTTTTGAAGCATTTCTGATACGGTTTTTGAGGTAAGAGCCTCTTCTTTTGTCAACTTGTGGTTTTGTTTTTTTATTTTCTGTTTCTGAGTTTTTATGTCCTGTGTTAATTTTAGCTGTGAAATTCTGGAGCAAGTGTTAGCGAGAAGTCCTAGAGAGGGTTTTGGAGCAGTAAAGTTCTGTTCTTTGGTGCTAAAATGAGAGATTTCCCATCTTGTTTTGGTGAAAATGGGATACAAGTAGCTGATTCTTCGTCTTCAAATACTAGTAAAAATGCACAGAATTTGGTTACCTGTGTGTATCAATGTCGAATTCGAGGTCGATCTTGCTTGATCACTATAACGTGGAGTAAGAATTTGATGGGTCAAGGCCTGAGTGTAGGGATTGATGATTCTGCAAATCAGTGTTTATGCAAGGTTGATATTAAACCGTGGTTGTTCTCAAAAAGAAAAGGGTCTAAGAGCTTAGAAGCATATTCTTGTAAAATTGACATATACTGGGACCTTTCATCGGCTAAATTTGGATCTGGGCCTGAACCATTTGAGGGCTTTTATGTTGCTGTTGTTGTGGATAGGCAAATGGTTCTCATTCTCGGGGATATGAGAAAAGAAGCTTTCAAGAAAACTGGTGCCACTCCAATTCCTTCCAATGCTGTTTTTGTTGCCAAGAGAGAGCATGTCTTTGGAAAGAAAGTGTTCTGTACCAAGGCTCGGTTTTGCGACAATGGTCACATCCATGATCTCGTGATTGAATGCGACACAATTGGTGTCAGTGATCCGTGTCTTTTGGTTCGTGTGGACTGCAAGACCGTGATGCAGGTGAAGCGACTCCGATGGAAGTTCCGGGGGAACCACACCATTTTGGTTGACGGGCTAGCAATTGAAGTGTTCTGGGATGTACATAATTGGCTCTTCGGTGCATCAGTTGGAAATGCTGTTTTTATGTTCAAGACCTGCACGTCATCCGAGAAGTTACGGTCTAGCCAACCACTTTCAGATCCAAATGTGTTGCCGTGGTCCTTCTCCCAGAGATTTCTGGATTCCAAATCACAAAATCTTGGTTTTTCACTGATTTTGTATGCTTGGAAGCATGAATAGAGAGACTCAGAAATCTTCTTTGAGTGCTAACAAAAACATTAGTGAGTTGTGATATTTATTAATTATGTGATTGGTTACACTTAATTTTATTAAACAGATCCATTTGTTTTTACTTTGCCTTTTTTTTTCAGTTGACAATTTCAGCTATTGAATGGATCAGACAGAGTTGTGTTTTCAGTTATCTCTGCACCCTTCATGATGTATTTCTCATATTCATTCTTATGTTTCCTATTAGAAATCCAATATCAAGGAAATATTTATCTTCAATGTAGCCTTTTTTGTGGCCTGAATTTGTTAGACCACATGCAGCTTTTAGCATATCCTGCTGCATTGACTTTTCTCGTTGAATTCCTCATCATGAATTCGTGGTATAGAATATCTGAGCTGTATGTGCTCCCTTTTCCAAAAGTTGTTCCAGGCGATGCCAAAATTATATCTGGCTGACTTACCATTAGCTGGAATCGATCTCCTTGTGATGCAGGTGTCCTGGTTAATTCATCTAACTCGGGGAGTCAAAGTTCAAGGTTAGTTTATGTTTGGTAAGTTTGCTGTTCATGTCAGTTGGCTTGTTTTCTAGAACGCAAAGAGGACACTGTGCTATACGGTAGGGAGAGTTTTGATTCGATTCATGCTGTTTCTAAATCCCTGCTTTTAAGGGGAGAGAAGCGGACCATTGGCTATGGAGCACTAATGGTATCAGACATTTTTGTTCATGCACAGTACAGTCGTGGTGGTTGCCGTTTAAAGTTGATCCTTTCCTGCCTGTGCTTGAGTCTATAGTCGTGGTTGCTAGTGAAACCTCAAGTGAAACAGCGTAAATTGATGATCATACGAGTGGTTAGTAGTTTGTACTGAATCAAATGCCTACTTCTGATGAAAACATAATCATTCTATATAATTTTGCTTGGAATTTTTATTATGAGCATAGAACATCTAATTGCAATCGTCAAAAGCTCAAAACTTGCGTGGGCTGGCCAGAGAAATCCGTTGTGAATCTTCTGAACTACTATTCTACCTATGGCAGTGGATATTGGTCGGAAAGTGACAGGGATAAGATTTGGGTTCCTCCACATAGCTCGCTACATTGAACTCAAGCGTCTGCAAGACCACTTATCTTCTCTAACAGATCAGCCATGCATCCCCCTGCACCGGGACTGACCGCTCATTCCCCTTCTGGGTGGACCTGTTGCTCGGCCCCCCTCAGCCTGGTTACGCGCGCGCCCCCCTCCTTAGCGAACCGGCCGCATGTCTCCCCTGACTGACTTCACATCCCTCTATGGTGGACTAGCCAAGCATTTCCCCAGACTGACCTTGCTTCCCTTTCAACGGACTGGTCAGGTGTCCCTCCGAACTGAATTTGCTTCCCCCTCAATGGATTGGCCAAGCATTCCCCAGACTAACTTGACATCCCCTTAGGTGGACTGGCCATTCACCCCCGTTCAAGGCTTATATCCTAGGTGTACTACCCCTGTTCCACTCGCCACCATCTGTAGAGACAAAACATACATGCATTAAATGCTCATGCATCCTTCTTCCATAATGGAGTTCACAAAATGATGTTATCGCATGCCTATACTCAAAGGATGATCTTCGTAATGGAGTTCATCTTCTCTGCGAACACACACAACACTATCTTTGAAACTTCATTCTTCTTGCAACAGTGTTAATTTAAGCATCGGTCGGTGTTTAAGCCTGATAGAAAACTTGTTTTGCAGGTGTTCCAACAATTTTAATCTCCCAATCCAATTCATCAGCATTGAAAAGACCCAAATCTAGTGAGGTTTTTCGGGAACCTCGTCAGAAAGGCCTACTCAAGGTAAAGGAGGGTAATTGTTGAACTTAAAGAGTATTAGAATTCTTTGCTTGAAAATTCGAGTTCCAAACTCCGTTGAATTTAATTGTGCTGCTCCTTTATCAACTCATCTGTATCGATTTTCACATGCAAGGACAAAACTTCAGCAGATAACTTTCGAGTTTGGCCACAGGACAGTGAGAAACACTGTCGTTGGATGGGAGAGACTCGTAATTTTCTTTCTGGTTTGGTTTTCTATGAATGCCCTGTTTGAGCATATGGAGTTACTGACTATTAACTTCTCGTGTGGAGCTTCTATTCTTCCCAGTTTGGGGTTACTATGAACATAATTAGCTGCACCATTCCTGTCATCTTTTTTATTGAATTGCAGGCTCTTGTATCTTTGGTTGGTTGGTAGGGCAACTGTGTTTTCGTTATTTGCACCTTGATTATTATGTTTACTGTTTCAGTGGTTTTCCGTTTCCCTTCCTTGCTCTTTCACAGCTGGTTCTTAACCACTGGGGAGACAAAATAACATGCGACTCTCTCCATCTTGCTCAACTGTGTTCTGTGCTCTTTTCTGTTTAAAGGACGAAGAACAGTTATAATTCCTTGTGTCAAAGACTTGCAGGAGGTTATTGCTCTGCAGGATTTCAGCGGAGTATATCAGAGCTTAATCACTCCAACATTCATTCTTGTATGTATTCACCTTAGTTGGGTGATGCAATAAATGTGTGGTGATCTATAACATATCACTAAATTGTTCAGAGTTTTGTCATTATATTGTGTTCTGTGGTGGTGGCTTTGCCATCCGAAGTTGGTTGTGTTTCAGAGATTATCTACGACGAAAACAAATGATTCAAGCCTCTAGCTGTTCTTCATGTCCAGTCTCAATTCAAGTTTCTAGCTGGCATGTTTAGACATCGCAGGCATGAAAGCTTGCTGTAATTCTCTTCACGTCGTTCTTGGGGGGTTGAAATTTTGAAAGCTCAGGTTGTAAATTGGAATCTTTCGTGGCGTGATTCTTCGTTCGATGCCTCGTTGGATGGACATGACAAGAGTATATGCAACTTGAGCTGGTCCTGTGTTCAGATATGTACCTAACATAAATCCAACCTCTTTAAATTTCTGCTCCAGAACAAGACAGTGCAGATACATGAGCATGTGAACAGGGGTCAAGCTTGTGATGGAGGTGGCCGGCATGGTGATTCCTATCTGAGAGGGCATTCCAATTGTGTCAAGACAAAAAAGAAAGTCTTTTTTCCAATTATGGTACATTTATTAGCTGGAAATTGATTTTCTTTTAAAAAACAATTTTTATGGAAAGAAAATTTCTGAAAAATAAATTAGTTTTTAATATTTGATATTGTCTTGGAAAATTAATTGGGAAATGTTTTGCAGTGTTTAACTGTGTTATGTAGAGTGAATTGAAAAATAACTTATTAATGTTTTTATTTTTTTAAAACTTGTTAAAATAATGAAAATCAAATTTGACATATAAAAATGTTGGAGGAGCATGGAGTTAAAAAAAAATAATCTATTTTTTTAATTATTTCAAATAAAATAAATAAAAATAAAAATAATAAAGGTCAAACCTGACAAATAAAAAGTTGAAAGATATTAAATTTTTTTAAAAAAAATATATATGATTTCATAAATTATTTCAAATATAAATAGCAGTAAAAAAAATAATGATCAAATCTAATAGATAAAAAATTTTAATTAAAAAAACGATAAGAGAAAAACAATAACAATTAAAAAAATAAGAATCAAAGTTGATATAAAAATCAAATTTTAAAACATAAAATTTAAAAAATCAAAACAAAATATATAACAATTAAAAGATTAAAAATTGAATTTAATATAATAAATAAATAAAAAGATATTTATATTTTTTATAATTTTTAAAAAGTTTTTTTTTCTTAAAATAAAATAAAAAATTAATTTTTTTTTACTAAAATTTTTTTTGCATGTATGAACTTTTTTTAAAGGTAGAAAAAACACATTAAATTTTTGTTTGGGAATATAGTTATGGTTACTTTTTAAAATATTTTTCAATTTAAAATATATTAAAATAATTTTTTTTATTTTTAAAATCAACCCATTAAAAAGATCTAAAACATAAAAAATAAATTAGTTTTTACAAAAAAAAAATATATATATATATATATATATATATATATATATGGGTTACTTGTATTTCTGTAAGTGATTTTAACAATCATGTATGAAACAAACCGGCCTGAGTCCTAGTCTAGAGCTAGATTTTTGTCTGGATTTAAGGTTACATCTTGTGAATAGACTGACATGATCTTTTCAACCTATTCAAAAGTTTTTTATCTACCGTCCAAGTTTAATTACCCAAAAAATCTACCTTTTAATTTTGCCTGCGGATTTACTCATTCGTGATTTGCCTTTTAATTTGAATTTAGATTCTAAAAGAAATCAATTCAAAATTAATTTCATTTGAATAAATAAATCTGTGATTAAAATTTGAATTGTTTTTTTTTAATAATACTGTTTTAATTTTTGTAAAAAAAAAAAAAAACCGAAATTATGATTAGCTAAGTAGATAGTGTTGGACACACGGTCTAGGTTAAGCTTTTATCTTTGGTGTCCGAATCCTCACAGAATCCAAGAAGCCCTCCCATAAAAACGCTCCGTCACTTACCTGCACGACAAAAAGTAGCCTGTCCTTGACTCTACTGTCATTAGTGTTTTTTTGTTTTTTAATAAATCTTTCAAATCAATCTTTTATGAAAAATAAATAAAATAAATCCAATAAAAAATCTATTTATTTAACTGGCGATCCGGGTTGGATTTTTTTTTTCAACGAAAAAAAAAAGGTGAATTTTTAGGTTTTTTTGACATTTTTTTTCATAAACAATATCAAGTGTAAATCAAAAAAATTATTCAAATAATTTGTGTTAATAAATAAATAAAAATCATCGAAGATAACTAAATAAATATCTAAAAATATTAAAAGATAAATATAGATAAAAATATTTGATATCGCAATATGATTATTTATATAATTGTGTTTAATGACTTTGCTTATTAAAATTAATTTTTTTATTTAATTAGATGATAATAAAAATACAAAATAAACATAAAATACTTGAATAAAATCAAAGAGAATTAAATAATATTAAAAAAAAAATATTTTTTATTTTTCAAAATAGAGTTCAATTATATAATATTGAAAATTATCTTGTTTGGTCCACCCTTATGTGCACCAGCCTAAAACCCTTTCCATTGCTGGTTACCAATTCATATTAAAGTTCACTATATAAACACTAAAAAAAAAATTTATATTTTCAATGTGGGATTAGAAGTTATTAGTATATATACTATATATTCATAGGAAAAAAGTTGTGTTTTTTTTAATATTGAATAAAAAATTTTTTTGTTCAAATGCTTCAATTTAAAAATGATAAAATAAAATCTTTTCAGTGCAAGATAAAAAACATTTTGAAATAATTTTTAAACTTTATTTTTTACAACATGTATAACTTACATCTACATAGATTATTTATTAACTTTTTTCACGTGAAATATTAAAATCTTAAAAATATATTTTTAATTTTTAAGCGTGACCCAAGACCTAGTCCTTTGATTAGGTTTAATAACCATGCTTTCAATAATTCTGATCACCATTGGTGACCTTTCCTAGTATAGTTAAGTTCATCTTATCGAGATCTTTTTTATTACAAATGTATCGTCATCAAAGTTTTGGTATGTTTCCATGGGCTTTATCATCATCGTTATGATTTACAAAGTGATTTAATAATATAAGAGAGTCAACATGTAACACATGCAACTCCCTAAACTATGTTACTTCTCTAAATATTTTTTAACCATGTTATTTCTTTATTTTTATAAGAAAAAAAAAAAAAAAAACCTTTGCAACTCACATCCCCTACAATGCTCACGTGCTACAAGACCTAGGTCAGCCAGGTGTATCTCGGGTCCGAAAATCTGGGTTGTTCACTTGACTTGTAATTCGAGTCTTAAGATTAATAGACTCTCAAATTGAGTCATGATTATTCTTTATATATTAATTTTTTATAGCAATTGAAAACCTTTTCTTTTGAAAAATATCTAATTTTCTCATAATCCAATGAACTAGGATTGAGCATATTATAATCCAAATCATATTATAATGAAATGAAAAAAAATCTAGAACTTATAATGAATCCACTAAATTTAACCATATTGCATGGAATTTGGACAACTTGCATCATATTAAAAATAAAATCATTGTTCACTTAAAAACAATTTATCATGGATAAGAATAATGTTTTCTCCTTCCCCTTAAAAAAACCTCCAAAATATTATTTTCACTGTTATAATTGTGGTGTTCTAAAATTGATTAGGGCAGAATGGGCATTTTGCATTTTAATTGTACAATAAATTATATATCACCACCCTTAAAATAAATAGATTTCTAGCTTTCACCGAGGATTACTTGTGTATTTTTTTTTATAGAAAAAGATGCACGGTAAAATAACATATCTATTATTGAAATGAAAAAAAATTAACTCATAATGTGGGGTTTGTTTGTAATTTTAAATTTTGTTGCACCATAAAAAGATCTCGGTTCCTTTGATGTCAAATAATTTAACCATCGAGTTAAAGGGTATTTTCTATCATTTTATTGCTGATTTTTATTGGGGTGGGTGATTTAAGTATTTAAATAAATAAAAAGGAATTTGAAAAAATATACTAACGTGTGTTGCGCAAGCATTAGTCGCTCCATTGTCTTAGAACGATGTATGCATCTGATTTTAGAGGCTAAAATTGTTGTTTTGAGGTTGCTTTCGATGCATGTCGACATTTTTTATGAGAAATATGATGCCTGCATAAGATGAGTTGCTCGATTTGTCACCGGCAACCATTTTCGTTTTTCTTCTTTTTTATTTACTCTTTTTCGATCTTTATGCATGCCCTATAATTTTTCAAATCAACCATTAAACTTTTCTTTTCTTCTGATTTAGTCCATATTTTTTGTTGTCATTATCGTTTGCTTTATTTAAAATAATTTATGAAATTAAAATTTTATTCCCATTCAATTTTTTAAATTTATCAGATTTGATTCATATTATTTTAATTGCTATTTATATGATCTAAGATAATTTTTTGTTTTGATTTTTTTTCTAATTTTACCCTCCATTATTATTTTTTTCATATTAGATTTTATCATTGTTCTTTTAGTTGTTGTTGTTTTTTTGTTCTTTGCAAAGTTTTTTTTACTCAATTTCATCATTCAACATTTAATTTGTTTGAATTTTAGTTTTTTAGGATCTCACAAGTTGTAAATTTTAAAAATTAAACTTAGCTTTAAGGGGTTCACTCGGATTTATTTGTTTTTATTTAATATTTTTTTAAAGCTAATTTTTTTTTTTAGTTTCTATCTTTCAAGTATTTATTTAATTGAGATTAAATTTTATTTTTTTCTAACTTTTTGTGTCCTTTGTTTTACCATTTGTTTTTGTACAATTTATCCATTATTATTGCCTATAATTTAAATTAAATTATTACCATTACTTGATCTCAGATTTAGTCAAATTAATAACTCGAGGATCCTGTTTTTCTTGTTTTTTTTTTTTATAAGTATTACCGTTATCTAAACATCCATGATATACATTAAAAAAAATTGATTGGCCCGGGCGTACTGTGTACAAGTCTAGTAATATTTAAAATGGATGAAAAGGTTACTGGCAACTGGCAAGCAAGCAAGCAAACAAACAAAATGGGTTTAGGGTTGTGGCCCAAAATTTAATCAAAACATACAAAATCTGCTTTCTTCCCGCCTTCCCGCCCCTCTTAACCTTCTCTCTCTCTTCATTTCTTCTCTCTTCAGACAGACACACCCGAACAACGATAAGAAACGTTTTGGAGAGAGAAAGGAGGTCGGTATTTTCAGCTTCGTAACTGAGGATCTTTTAGAGGTAGAAGAGAAGTGTATTGAAGTTCTAATGGAGCTAAACACACCCAATAAGAACCAAATCCCCGCTACTAACCCCCTCTCTCAATTTGAGGTCTGCTTTCTCTAACCCTCTTTAATTTTTCATTTCTTTTTTGTATTACATGCTTAATTCTATGTGAGTTTTTTTATTTTGGTATTTTGGGTGTTTCTTCTTTCTCAGAGCGAGGGTAGAATCATGGGTTGTGGTTTTTTTTTTTTTTCTCTCTCTCCAGGCTTTAGCTGGGTTTTGGGTTGTTTTGCTTAAAAATTGAGATTTTGGTTGCTTTTTTTTTTTTTTTTTCTGTTCCTGAGGTTTGCATGGTGCTTTATGTTTGGGTCTGCGTATACTTGTGTGAACTGCTTTGAATTTTTGTGGGTTTGGGTCCTTCATTGTTTTTTTTTTCACTGTTAATGTAATTGGGTTTTTGGAGTTTTTGTTTATATATGTTAACTTGAAGGATATTGGTATTATTTTTTACCAATTTTTGAGAATGGAGATCGCAATTTTGGGTTCCAACTGAATTATAAGAAGAAGATAAGTGGGAAAAGAAAAATGAAAGATTTACCCTTTGCATATTTTTTCCACGGTTTGGTCAGTATGCAAATTTTACGATTCTAGATTTTGTCTTTTTGATTAGTTGGAAATTGTAATTTCCTTTTCTTGTCTTAGCTCTTGATCATTCGTCAATAGCTGGGTGTTAAGGCTGCTACTTAAGTAATGATTTGGTAACCTTGCAGGATTCTCCTGTGTTTAATTACATCAACAATCTCTCACCAATTGAGTTAGTCAAGTCCATGCACAATGGTCAAGCGTTCAACTTTCCGTCTTTTGCATCCCCTCTTTCTGTATTTGCTTCACCTCAGCTTAGTTCCCAAAGTGATGCTAGATCATTTATGAAAAGGTAAAATTGATTGTCTGGCTTTGTTCAACCGAATCAGGATCAAACAAATATCAATTGTTGTTGAAAACACGAGTTTAACTTAGTGTTGTGTCTTATGTTAGGGATCGATTCTCAGAGCCTTCAAAACCTGAGCTCCTTCAAAGTAAAGATGAAAATGACACAAGTATAGGGGTTTTTGAGGCTGCTCAATTGACTGGTTTGAGTGTTGAACAGTCAGAATGCTCCACTCCTGCAAATTCAAGTAAAGGGGTTATTACTAAGCTGCCTGATGAGCACATGGAATTAGCAATTGAGGAGCCAGACACTTTGAAATATTATTGTGCTAGCCCAGATGATAACATTATCATGGTGCCTCTCAAAGCAATTATTGAGCCTCAGATGGCAGGCGATCCAAATGAGAGATATTGTTCGCGTAATAGTGAAAAAGACTTGCGTAAAATTGGCCGAACTGGGCAGAATGAAGATGAAGCAGGATGTGATTGGGTGGCTCTGATTTCCGATGTAGCTGATATCTTGACCTTGGAGCCATCCATTGATGAGGAATCAGCTGAGAAGCAGAAAATGGTGGATCCTGGGACCATATCTTTTATCTCAAATGTCCTACAGGCCCCACAGGACAACAGCAATGATTCAGAGACTTCCTATTATGCAGGTTATGCCAAGCAAAGGGAAATTGGAGAGCCAGGAATTCAGCCAGTAGAATCTGGGGAACAGAATGAAGCAGATCAGACACCATCTGTATTCTCTGGAACTTTACCAGATAAACCAATAGTCAATGATGCAGCTGCAAAAGTGGATATCAGGGGGAAAAGCTACCAGTCCAGCAGCAAGGTAAAAACTTAAGAATTAAGACTATTTGCATATACCTATGTTCTGATGGTTGTTGCCCGGTATTAAGTAAACATCTTCTACTGGTCTGTTCTGCGAGTAACCTAGAACTTGACTGACATAACTGAGTAATCATTTTGTTCACTTCCTGAAAGCCTTACATTCTTAAAATATGTACCAGTTATCTTGATAATGCGCATCCATACTTTTCAAATCACCTAGGGTCCTAGACTCTCAACCTCAATGTACTCTTGGTATAATGTCACTCTCACAAATATCACCAACCTTGGCTTATCATCATTCAATTGTACTTCATAAGATCACAGTCTTTATGGCAGTGTTGCCATTAATTGTTAGAGGCAAGTAGGATGCTACATGCAGCATTGCTGTGTCTACATTTGGAGTGGACACCATACGCAAACCTTACTATTTTATTTTTGTTTATTGAGAATTGCAAACTTTTATGATCTGGTGATCAATAAGTCATAATACATATATAGGCATTGGTGCTGATGATTTTTCTGAGAATTTCAAATTCTCCTTGGTTTGTTTTCCCTAACCTGCAAAATATATTATTGTAATCAACAAGCTACTTGTTAGAGGATTCTTATTGCAGCTGGAAGTTTGTCTATTATGTCATATAAAATGTTCATGAAAAGTTGTGCCAATCAATATGTGTTCAGTAAGAAGTTTGTGGCTCTGGTATAACTGGTAGAATCAAACAAAAGGCTTTTCATGCCCGCTGAACGTTGACACAGATGACTGAATTGATCATGTACAGCAGGATCACATGAAAGATAGAAAATGCATGTGTGCTGCAGATAGTGTTAGTCAGAAAATTTTTCCTTTTTGTTTTCACTGGTTCACTGGAATAGCATCATGAGCTCTTCCATACAGGATTGACATGTAGTATAAAATTTAAGCAATTAAGAGTAAATTAAAAAGGGAAATCCTAGAAGGTATGTGCAGATTTAAAGATGAATTAGGCCAAGGTGCAAGTGAATTCCTAGGTACAGAGTCAAAGGTATTTAAGTTTACTTGCTCGCTAACCAAAGCTTCAACAAACACTCTTATAGTTCTGCTGATATTTGTAGAAGGACCCAAAGTTGACCTTATTATGTAAAAGTGACAGTTAGTTGTGTTATTTAATCATGCCGATGTCAGCAGTGAAAGTAGATTTTATGTTCTATTATTAACTGTAGTTACATGGAATCCAATATTCCATGATACCACAGACTAATAAATGCTTCATTCGGTTAATTATTAAAACAAGGTTTTTGACCATCTTTAGCAGCAGCATAAAATACGAAGGAGGTGCCTGGTTTTTGAGATGGGAGCTCATAAAAAGAAATTAGCATTTGAATCTAGTAGTTCAACCTCATCACAATCAGATCACATGGGTGCAAACATAGAAAAACATGCAACTCCGAGAGCAGATAAGGGAAAAACTTTGTCTGCATTACCTGGAAGGGGTATTGGTTTGCACTTGAATGCTCTTACAGCTACAAGCAGTGGTAATGCTGTCAAGATTGAGACTCTAGCTTCTGGAAAGCAAGAAATAAGCCAGCCTCCTTCCCCTGCTGCACACATGGCATCTGGTTTAGATCCTGTTAGTAAATCCTTAGCTCTGATTACTGTGGAAACAGATTTTGCTCCTTTTGATAACGAAGATAAGGTTATGGAAAATGTTCCTCAGACATCAATGGTTGTGACTGAAGACTTTGGCATAAGCAGTCCCAAAATGAAGAGGTACATGTAGGAGTCAATACATTTTAATCTCTGTAATCAAATTCCCCAGCCAAAAATTTTGAATTGTTTAAATTTCAGGCAAAAATTCGAATATCTTGGGGCATCATCATGCAAGCGCTGCAATTGTAAGAGATCAAAATGCCTAAAGCTGTAAGTTCATTTCAGTAGTTTATGTGTGCGATTCTTGGAGGACCTAACTACTCAAAATTCATCATCTTAATTCTTTCATTTGCTTTAGCATGATAAATTCTATAATTGCAATAAATATGAATGAAACTAGGCAGAATCTGAGGGCTGGTTAATGTCTTTGATTCCAATGTTCAATAATTGTGAATTGGCCTTGAAAAACAGGGTTTCAGAATCTTGATGACAGTGGATTAAATTAGTATGTCTTTACTTTCCATCTCCTAGACATGCTTAACTACCCCCTTTCTAGACGGTGTAAAACAGATATCAAGTCACCCAAGGAATTGAGTCAGTTATATTTTTATATTGTGGTGATCGTATTTTTACAAGATTGTGTTATTTGGTACAGTTATTGCGAATGCTTTGCTGCTGGTCTCTACTGTATTGAGCCTTGTTCGTGTCTAGAGTGTTCTAACAATCCTGCTCATGAAGATACTGTTCTGGAAACTCGCAGACAGATTGAGTCTCGCAACCCTCTTGCATTTGCTCCCAAAGTGATTAGAAACTCGGATTCTGTTTCTGAATTTGGGGTAGGAAATTCTCCTAAACTACATTGTTATTGGATGATAAATTTTGCTGACATCATAGTGATCATATCTAATGCTCAATTTTGCTAGAGCATTGTTTTGTTTGTGAATTAAAAAACCACAATGATGCAAAGCTTTGCAAAAATTCATGAAGAGGATTGCATGTTCAAGGTTGTGGTGCCATTGCAAATGGTCATGATGTATTTTGCCTTCGAACCACGTGCACTCAATTTTTGTTCATGCAGGAGGAGACTAATAAAACTCCAGCTTCAGCCAGGCATAAAAGAGGATGCAACTGTAAAAAGTCAAGTTGCCTAAAGAAATACTGCGAATGCTTTCAGGTTAATATTGCAAATGCTTCCTGATTTACCAGTTGTCCCTTTCTATTTACAATGTTTGTCATCCCATCTAACATGGAGAAAACGTTACTTGTGTATAAAGGGTGGTGTTGGTTGCTCTTCCTACTGTAGATGTGAAGGATGTAAAAACACCTTTGGTTGCAAGAATGGTAAGTGGTATCATATTCTCCAAGCTCCCATACAGGTCCTAGCAATTGAATTAACCTATTCAAAGTTAGATATCTTACTTTCCAAAATTATCTCATCTATGGCAGTCTTTGGAAACTGCTCATGCTTTCTCTAATAAAAGGGTTAATAATTTTATTTGTTTTAATTATTTTGAACTAATCATAGGAGTGGAAGAGAATGACCTCAAATGGGGGGAATCTAAAATCCACGAGAACACATCAAACCTGAACTTACTTGATATAATTGAAAAGGGTGAAGATCATCCAGATCTTATGGTACCTTCTAAAGATTCCAGGTATGATACATTAACCTACTATTGGTTCAGCATAACATTTGTATTGATCATGTTATCTGTTTTAAAGATTTAAGGTTTATACATATTTAGGTCTCCAGTTCATCCACAAATCCCCATCAGTGGGCAGCACTCAGGATCTTCCCTTTGCGATGTTGGTCCATCAACTAAAATGCGCCCTATCCAGAGATTTAGAACAAATTTTTTCTATCACCAGCCTAAATATGAGAAGCATCTTCAGGTGATTCCAGAAGATGAAACTCCTGAGATTCTGAACAGAAATTGCTTGCCTACAAGTGGAGTTAAGTCAGTCTCTCCAAACTCCAAAAGGGTTTCACCTCCTCATCATGGTTTTGGGCCATCAACTACTTGGAGGAGGGGTAGAAAGTTGATTCTGAGATCTGTCTCTCCATCCCCATCTCTCAACCCACCATGTGAGCAATGAACTTCAACCTCGCCTATGACATGCTGTCTCGTGATGCAAAGGCAAGCTGTTTCCTTGTTTGAGTTTCAGCTATTAATCAAGTTTCTCATTGTATAATAGTACAATAAGAATTCGCTTCCCCATAATGCTAGCCCCTGTAGAACTTATTCCATGAAAATCTATGCCGTGTCTATAATAGATGTGTTTACAAGATAAAATCCGTGCCTGTAGCATAACTATACATTTGTATAAATTGGTCGTTAAAATTATTAGTTTTCATTTGTTTTTATTCTGTTCTTGGTCAGAAGTTAGAAATTGCTACCTTTTTATTCCTCTTGCTTCCATATGAACTACACAGTTCAGGAACTCGAGGACAAACGAACATATCAGGAATCAACTGCAGTAGATATTTCAAATTACACGATGAGTCCCAGCTAATCATAATCAGTTTATTAAGATGTTTCATTACAGCAGATATTATGTGAAAACTTTTGTTATGGACATGCTTGTGGTTTTTTAACCAAAGGTTAACTAAGAAAAAAAATTTTCTTCTCCGCCTGGTGAAAGAGGACACGATGCTTTTCATGCAAGCTCAACAACACCTGTTGAAGAGAAGGATTTGGAGGAACGTGATAATGAAAAAGCTAAAAGTAGAGAGTAGGAGATGTGAATGGAGAGGCTACAGGATTTGCTAGTTACGAAGCCATGGATGGCTCAGTAGAATTGAAGACCTTGGGATGTTGAGGATCAAGATCAAGAGGACGATATAATGAGCACTGTCCCACCATTCGTCTCTCTGCAGCTGAAAAAAAGAGACTTCGTCAAAAGTGGGAATAAACCTCACCATAAAATTACTGGGGAAAAATAGGGTACAAGTTCCTTTTGGCTAGCCTTCTTCGGTCGTTGAAGTTGAGGAGGGTGACATGCTTGTTAATTTGGTCAATTGACTTTTACTCGGCCATTTATTTTACTTGGGATGATCATAGAACAGTGCTTTTTGGAGGCCTATGGAAGGTTTCAGATCATATCCTGACTTTTCGTCAACAACATCCCCAATTTGATCACGATAAGGTTTCAGATCATACAAAGCTTGATTCGGCCGAGGCCGAACTAATCTCAAGTTTTGGTTTGACTGGGCTAGCTCATCAGATTTACTATCCATGAATAATAACATATATGATATTATTCACAAGTAATATTTTTTCACCTGTATTTTTTTAGATATTTTCTAAAATTACATATTTTCTGATTTTGGGAAAGAAAATAATAATTTTGATCTTAACAACGTTATACAAAGATCACATCTAGAGAACATATTGATCTCTTCTTAAAAAAAAACACATTTCATTCTAAAATTTGAAATTTATTTTATGGTATCAATGCATGTCCAAAACTCATCAGCCACGGAGAATACATTTTTTTTAAAAAAGGTTTTTACAAAACTTCAGCTCCTGGCAAGGATAAGGCTGCTTGCTTCTGCTATAGAGAGGTAAAGTTGGGCAAAATCAGGGTATAAGAGTATTTCTCCATGGCTTACAAGCATACCTGCGGTGGTGTAGAAGATGGTGATTGGGAGGTTACAGAAGATCAAAGAGAAGATGTGCTGTGGAAAGACTCACTGTGCCCAGTAAACATGTAAGACACCGCGGGGTAGCATACACCTCCTGGTGTGAAGGGAATGTGTTCCTGGAAAGGACTTTTCACCTTCTTCTGCATTAAATGAGAGTTCCCTGTGCCTGTCTTTTTAAGATGGTTGCGGAGGATGAATGTCATTTGCTTTTTGTTTCAATGGTATTTTGGGAGATGATCATTATCATGAGAACACTTATCTTGCATTCTATTAGAATTACTGACTATTCACATGCGTGAATCTAATACATTTTGTATAAACAAATTATTTGAATCTATTTGAGAGGAACAAGTCACACTCATCATCTCATTGGTTTGGGTATAATATGAGAATTTATAACAAGGTTAAGAGAAAAAATATCCCATAAAATATATAAAAAATTCCCATAATCTTATA
Source organism: Populus alba (assembly GCF_005239225.2). Classification (NCBI taxonomy): domain Eukaryota; kingdom Viridiplantae; phylum Streptophyta; class Magnoliopsida; order Malpighiales; family Salicaceae; genus Populus; species Populus alba. Next base: position 3,692,624 of record NC_133288.1, read on the forward strand.
AAAATTCATCATTCCATATCATTTGAAATGTTGGAGTGCCATGTAAGGGGGTGGATTTTGGAGAGACATGTTAGGGTGGAGGGCAATTATCAATTGTGGGTGGCAATATCTATTATGTTTGAAATGTTTCATGTATCCAGTAATGTCAACCATTTTATTACTGAAGAAACATCCTACATCAGCAACGAGCAAACTTTAAATAAGGAGAGCGAGTATATATCAAGAAACCTCAGATCCAGGTACAAAATAGGGGGCAGTTTTGAAAAGAGCAAAATTTCATCAATATATAATTTCTACTTGAAATGCTAATAAGCAAGTAGTGACTATCCTAATCCAAAAGAACTCAAGCTCCAACAACTTCAGCCTCCCCCTCGGCCATTGTTTCATCAGCAGGTCTGTCAATCTTCACACCAATATCCTGTGAGTAATCACCATGAACCTGCACATGAACAGCAGGAAAAGGACCACCCCATCAATACATTAGCACTCCAACATTTCAAGTGAGCATGTTTAATGGTGCAATTCGAGATTCTTCTGTTGCAATATTGTGAAAAAAATATGAAACTGTAGAATAAGCACGAGAAATATACCTCCATCAATTTTCCAAGATCAAATTTGGGAGCCTTCAAAATCTTGACTTTTCGGATGAAGACATTCTGTAAAGGGTATATGCCAGTTGTTGCCTTTTCAATCTCCTTACCAATCACCTCAGGGATGAACTTTTGCACCAAATCTTTCAAGTCACAGGATGAAGCCTGGTTGACCATAATTTCCCTCATCTTCCTACGAATCTGACATTAGGAACAGCCCATCAACCAACCAAGAGTTAACACACGCAACTAGTGCATCATCAGTTGAAAACATAAATCAGGGAGATAAATGTAAACCTGACGGATCTGACTGCTTTGGGCATAGCATGTTCGCTTGACCTGGTTTGGACGCCGCTTGGTGAATGCAATGCAGAACATCCTGAGGGTGTAATTATCTGTGGTCTTGACATCCACATGGGCTTCAATCAGTGTTTGCCACTTTCGAACCAGAGACCTCAGCTTGTCAGTTGTGAAGCTCATTCCCTGAAATTTAGAATGAAAAGAAGAATTTGAGAAAACTTCAATATAACAAAACACTGAAAAGCAGAATCATGGCCTTACTTGTTTCGATAATAAAATTTTATGCCACAAAAAGTACTCACCCAAAAGTTTGTCAGCACATTCCTCCCTTGCACATCCTCAGCTCTGAGGCGGATCTTCCTGAAGGCATGATCCTCGTCATTTTGAAGATCAGCAAGAGATACTTCAAAAACTCGATGTTTCAACCCCTCAGAAGCAATCTGTTAAAAACAAGCCAAATCCAATTTGAACAAACAACAAAAAAACACCTGAAAATATACCAGAATTCTATATACAGTAGAACTTTCAACCAGCTATTCCTGATACAACAACACAGCAGCAAACAAGCAACCCCAATAAAATCTTATTCTAAGGATATCCATAGATCATTCTATGCATCACTCTAATATTAAAGCAAGGATCCAGAATACATGCAACACATCCATCACTCGACTCTCTTCCAAATAGATCAGATTAGCACTAAGCATCATAAGACAGTCACATAGGTCGTGCATTACAATTTCCAGAGAGCACATCATCCTATTTTTATTAATCCTTATATTTTCCAAGAAATTAAAGCAAACTCAGTGCTTCAAAAACACTACAACAGATACATAAGCAAAAATCTTTGACAAGAATATGCATTCTCCCCTCTTTTGAACCAAAAGTAATAACAAGGGGAACAATATCATTTAATAAAAAAATTCAGTTAAACAATAGCAAATGAAATATGTAAAGATAAAAGGAAAAAAAAAAAGACGAGACCTTAGTTCCTTGTGTTCTGGTGACAAGGGTTCTGCCAATATCTTTGACAGTGAAGCCAGATGGTGCCTTCACAACATACCAATCCTTCTTTGAAAATGGATCAGCTCTGTTTCAATTTTTTTCATCAAATCAGAGAAAAACCCACCACCAAATCTCTAAATAAATGCATAATAACTAGAAAATAAAAGATTTCTTCTTGTACTCTCGGCAGATATACTTACGCTTTCTTCTTCCCCCCTTTCTTTCCCTTTGAAATCCTCTTGTTCTTCCTGCAAAACAACACCAAACACATCAATAACCCGAGAAAGAGAGTGTATAGATTCTAGAGAGGGGGAGGGTGTACCCGACGGCCATGTTTAGAGAACAGCAAGCAGTTTAGGGTTTGATTGCTGCCTTCTGCTTCTTCTGTTGCTGTCGTGAGAAAACAGACTGGCAGCGAAGGTTGGTCCTTTATAATTTATATACAAATCCTATTAGGGTTGGCCTTTTTTATCATGCATGTTCACTAGGGTTTCTTGCATGCATATGCGCCGCCGTTTTGCTGCTTAATTATCTTTGCCCTTTTTTTTCTTTTTCGTCTTTTGATTTTACTATGTATTATGCAACAGAAATGATTTCTTTTTTAAAACTAAGGTACTACGGCATGGAAAATTTTGTAATGCTGAGTGAAACTAGTAATAATTTATTTTAAAGAAAAAAAACAAATATAAAAAGAAGAGAAAATGTATAATTTATTATTCATAAAAAAATAATAAGAATATTCATATTTAGAATTTGTCTATATTAGCTGTATTTTTTTTAAAATGAATGCAAGTGAGTACCATAAAATGACTCCATAGCATAGAAATTAATTAACATATTTTTTTATAAAAAAAATCAAGGAATAATAAGGTGGTTTGAGTTATATAGGCATATAGCCTTGAAAGGTGCAAAAAAAACTATTTGGAATTTGCCTTAATCAGAGAAATTGGCCAAGGGGAATCCATAAACTCCAGCCTTTTTTAGGTTGCCCGATACCAAACACGCAGTATACTTGTACTCCCATGAATCCCAAGCAAGATCACACCATGTATATTGTACATGGTAGAATGAAAACCCTTGGAATCACATGCATCCTAGAATTCACATATTGAATTCGCAAGGATAAGCAAGTTGGCCGTAATAACCGCAGCTCTGCAAGTTAACATATCTAAATGACTAATAAAACATCCAGACCTTACACATTCCATAAATTTGGCATCCATGACAGACGCGGAATGGATGTCGAATCTCTGGCCCTGTAAAACTGAGCAATCGAAAAAATGAAGGCAGCGAAATGAGAGGGAAACAGGAAGTGTATAAAATCTAAATTAGGCAAGAGAGGATAAAAGCCTTGTAACTTTCCTAGTCTGTGAAACTGAGCATTCCAAATAATATATCAAATCCTCATGCCAAGGACTCAGCAAAGAAAAAAATCAAGGAAAGAGATAACACACGAAGATAATTAGTATAATGCATTTAAATTATACGATTCTGCAGTGTTTGTAAGGTTTAGCTTGTGGTCTAGGTTACTGAGGGCCACTTCAGATCTTGGAATATGGGGCAACAAAGAAGATCTTCAAAAATAGCAACCAGTTATGATGAAACTTTCAAGCTTTTAAAAGCTGAAGTAAGCACAGTGAGTTTGCCCGAAGCTCTCTGCTTGTACTCTTTCTCCAAAGCTGCAGTTGCCAAAGATTGCAAGTCTGGACAGTCCTTGTCTTCCTTGTTTCGTCCTTTTGAAAGTTGTGCAATGGCTGACATGCACTGGATAACAAGAATAATAAATTCCTTGTTAGTCACACAGTTTAGAAACCATGTCAAAGGCAGAAAACTGAAAACATAGACTCCTAATGATAATAAAGCTAGCACATGACTTATATAAACATCCGAGGAAGGTGAAAATAGAACCTAATAAAAAAATTTCAATGCCAGCATCACCTAATACATGTAACTACATTCTGAAGTGAAATATTTGCACATGCATGCATACACATTAAGGAAGAGGATGAGGTAGCTCACCAAACAAATACCAAAAAGCGCCCTGGTATTCTTGCCCCCAGTCAAATCTATGGTGGAAGAATAATATTTCCTTGCTGTCTGAAGGTTTTCGAGTCCACCAAGAGTGTAAAGCACCTGTTGATTCAGGAAAGCAAAGGCAATTTAGTACTCATCATAAAAGAAGTCATTATATGAATTGATCTGTTGCTACTCTTGCACAAATGCTAAATGATAGATTGGAACTGTAGGTGTGGATGATATAACCAAAATAAATAAGTTACTCACATCAGCATATGCTAAATGAAAGAGTGGAACCGTGGGTTGAGATAATATTAGCTCCTCATAGCAGAAAGCTGCTTGCTTGTACCTGATTTATCAAGGCAGAAACAGGGCTTAAGCTACTGATAAATAATACAGCAGCAACTGGTAGTCATTTGGTAGATAGTAGCTTTCCTAAAATATAATATGAAAAAGGAAAATTCCTCACATTTGCAAGGAGACATATATCTCAGCAAGTTCTCTCCAGGCATCATGATCAGCCATAAATCTAACGAAAGCAAAGAGGAAATTCAGTCCCATGTTAAACTAATATCATCAAAACTGCAAGAAAGGAGGTTTGTGCCTCACGTTTCTAGATACTTATTGAGCCATTCGATTGCCCCTGACAAATTGCCTTGTGCCTTTGCCAAAGCTACCCTTCTCTTGTGTACTACCTACATAAGAAAAATGAAAGTAGCTTGATTTTTAACATCAGTTTTTGTTAATTAACAACAATTATAATTCACGGTTCAGAAAGACAGTAAAATGAGGCTTTACAAGGAATTTTAATTTCGAGAAAACTTGGATACAAAAATTTACCTGATCAAAAGGATTGTCCTCTAAAAGGCTTGAGTATGCCTTTTCAGCCTCTCCCCAAGATCCCTTTGCTTCAAGTAACAGTGCCTCCAGCCTGCCTGTGATTTGTGTCAAAACAGAAAACCATGCCACACATGTTAATATTCAAGTAAAAAAATTCCTTAAGATTACTGTTGAAAAACAAAAGAAGGAAATATTCATATTGTTAAATTTTAATCAGCCAAACATGGCAAAGCCCACCAATAAAAATTTATAAATATAACAGCCTGAACCAAAAGTCATTGAAGTATATAAGATCTTTTGGCCCTAATCAGCAACACAGGCCAATTCAACTAAAGGACAATAAGCATCACACCAGCGAAAGGTCACCCCCCCTTCCTAATCCCACACTATGCAAATCTTATATAAGGACCTCTATCATTTGAACCAGAAACAAATCCAGCCCTCTCCATTTCTCAACTCTTGAGCAAACACCTAAAGACACAAGAAGGAATGTGTGTGGTCATAGTATTAACATTTAGATATCATATTTGAAGTCCAGTACCTCATTATCCACACTATCACTAAAGAAAAAACAAGCTGCCAGCTCACCTTATAGAACAATTTAAAAATGAGGATGTGATCTTCGAATTTCTTAATGAAGAGCTATTAAATGGTAGGAAAATTGCCTAGTAGGGTTATGCATTGCATGCAATTGAACAATCATGAACAAAAAGAAGACCAAAATTATCATTAGTTCCCATGCACACTCATAAACACACTGAATCACACTTTAATGGTTGGTCATATGGTATTTTTAACTTACCAACTCTTTTGCTCTCTGGAAATTTCTTCCGCAACACATTTACACAGTCCTGCAAAAGATTGCAGATTTAAAATTGCATCAACTTCAAAACAGAGAATCTCATACCACCCAGCTACAGTAACCAGCAAATGCATATGAGTTGAGTTGAGTCAAATAAGCTCAAATACACCTATGGATGCAAGACTCAAGTATATAACAGTTGTCTTGAAAGGCAATGCACAAAAGAGAGAAGAGAGAAAACATAAAGAGAAACAAGAGAAAAGAATGAAGTTTCAAGGATAGATAGCCTTGGCAGCAATATGTACAAAAATCTCTCTTTACTCAATTTACCTCAACATTCTAAATTAGAATGTTCAGAAAAATAAAATCTATTATGATGAAGTTTCAATTTGATTAGAAAAAAATTAGCATGCCCCATAGTCAAGTAAGAAAATAGACAGTTCAGGAAAGGCAAACATCAATAATAAAAAAACCAGGGGCAAGATAATTTGATGAATAATGTGATACAAATGAACATTCTAAGCACATTTTGTTATGGGCCAAGGGCTAAGAAAGAATAGAAGCAAAGATAAAGTCTAAAATAATAAAAATAAATAAAATACATAAAATCATTCTGGAACCAGATAAATACCAACTGTGAGCCGACATTCAGAAAATCACATATCACCAAACTAAATCTATTGCCAGCATGAAATATCAATTAAATCACAGGTGAACTACAATCTGTGCAAAATATTACTTCACCGGCAATCAGAACACAGGGTTTCATGCTATACTTAATGTCAAAAGAACTAAGAAGTATGGTGGGGCATGGATATGAATTTTATTTCTTTGAACTAATGACATCTCAAGGAATGAGGACATATCATCTAAATGAACAACCAGCATCATTTGCGATAGCTTCTACTGAGTGCCTAGGTGAGCTTATGAACTATAAGAACAATAAAAGGTGTGAGACAAGTCTCAGATGTTAAAAATCCATATATAACAAGTATATTAACTATTCTTGATCTACATAAATTAGTTCTTTAATGATGAGTAGAAACATCAGCTAAAGCACCTAAAGTGACAGAGATTTGAAACTCAAATCCAAAAAACATTGAGCTGCAATGAAACGACTGTTACCTTTGCAACCTCAAGAGATTGACAGTCCATAGCAGCAATTGCAACCTCTTCATATAGAGTCCATTCTACATCAAAAAAGAAGTAACAATAAATCAGTATAAGAATATAATCAAGTCAAAGTAATTCATAAAAATGGGAGCTTAAATCATCGAAACAGCCAGCACAAAGTGTGTGTCTGCAATCCATAACCAATTAACATCAAGTTTCAAGACCTCAGATCTCAATTATTCAACAAAAAAAGAAAAAAGTTCATAACTGACTAACCAAATTACATAATCACATTAGTTCTTACTCAAACCCAATTCAAATCAAGCTCCAAACTTTCAAACCCGGAAACAAAACTAAATCCAAAAGACTCAAAATCTACCATAATTGAGCAAAGCCCGGATGAGAAAATCAATAAAACAACCAATCGAAAGAGAGAAAGTACACACCTTCAGAACCAAGACTGGATCTTTTCTTGGAATCATTCAGGATCGATAAACCGTGCTTTAACACCTTGTCAGAACGCCTAACTTTGAGCTTTCTAACCAAGCAGAGATACTCCCATGCTCCTCCTCCTCCATTGTCCACTTGACTCTCCAATCTATTCAATTCTGTCTCTTCTGATTTGGTCACCATATCTGCTTTCCTTCTCTCTCTGTTTGCGTTTCTATGCGGGAGAGAGTTTGGGGACTCTGTTTCTTAGCCGGCTATTTTTTGGATCTGCGATTACTAACGATTTTGTTTTAAGGCACCGTTTGACGCACTGGTTAAACGATTTGTTATTTTTTAATATTTTTTGTTTTAAATTAAAAAAATATATATTGTTTTATCGTTTGAATGTATTAGTATTAAAATTAATTTTTAAAAATATGATTTTAATATATTTATAACTAAAAAAAATTGAAAAACAATATCTACCACCTTTTTAAATACTTTCTAAAGCATGTGTTAGAAACCTTGATTTAACCCCATACTATAACTTCATTATCAATTGAATTCTTTTTTGATTTTATCTATATCATCCTAAATATACACATAAATAACATTTATTGGATAGGAGATTTGTGCCGCATTGTGAGCCGGGTAAAGTTTTCCTTACACGGAAGAAAAATGTTAAGTTGATGCTAGTGTTTTTAAATGAGTACAAAAATACGAGATCTAGATTATTTGCTTAACCTAATACAGTAAACTTGATTAATTTAATAATATGATTTAAAAAAAAAAATTGTAAATTATCCAAACAAAAAAAGACAATGCTTAATCATATTTAAGACGAGATCAAAGAAAATTGTGTTGGAAATTTATTATTGCTCGGTCACAGAAAAATAGCTTTATTGAATGGTTCAGATGTTATGGCAAAAGACTTCATGTTGATATCAAAAAAGGTCATATGTGCATTTCAAGAAACAAACCAAAAGGCAAACTAATCAAAAAATCATGACATTAGCATTTCATGTTTATAATTAATAATTTAATTTAAAAAAAAAACAAAAAAAAACTAAATTAAACAGAGAATTATAAAATAAAAAGATATGAAATAACTCGGGTTATTATAGCTTATCAAAACGATTCATACATAGTTACGAAGGCTCCATGTCAACACTAAAAGAGTTTGCATGCATTGTTAGAGTAATGAATTGGAAAACAAACTAAACAAAATAGTATGGGGATAAACATATCATGCTTATATTTAATCATTTAATTTAAAAATATAAAATATAAAAGAAAGCTAAATTGAATAGAGAGATATTAAAAAAAAAAAAGACCTAATATAGCTTATGGTATTATCAAAATTAGTAAAAAATCATATAGAAAGCAAACAAAGATAAATAATGGAGTTCAATCTTAAATTAAATAAATTTTAAATGATTAAATTAAAAAAATATAAGCTTGAAAAAAGGACAAAAAAATTAAGCAAACCGGATGAATTCTTTAAACTCGGGTTAATCAAGGAAGAAACAAGGAAATAAAAGAAAAGAAAAAAGAGTTATGTACGTCAAACTAGAAATCTGTTTAGAACACGCACTGCATCTAGATTTAGAGGAAGCCGAGACGAATCAAATGTTGCCTTGGAAGCCACCTTATAACTACCACATGGTGTCTTATACGCCGTCCAAATAACATGAAGACATTTCACACACGGGTCTATTGGCGCCACGCACAAGCCTTTTTTTAATGATATTTATACTGAATCAATTATGAACATCCCCTCTTTAGCAACCATATTATTATATAAAAAAATTTAATATAAAAAGATGTAAAGGCCCATGCACCACGGATGTAAAAAAATTGTCTTCAAGAGCAAATATATCATTTGATTATTTTAAAAAATAAAAAAGACAACAAAGTCTCTATATCTAGGTTTAAAAAATTTTGTTTTTAAAAGTAATTTTGTTGTGCTAAATAAAAATATAAAGATCTTATTTCCCTCATTCAATTCTAAATGACTTTTTTTTTTATCATTTGAAAAATATAATTGTAAAATCATCCATTTATTGTTGTAGTCCATTCTAAATTCACTTTTGTACCACTTTCAAAACCGAGCACTTGTATATTTCTTTAACATCGATTATGTTTACAAGTAAAATTGATAAAATTAAAATTTTTAAAATTCAGCTCACACGTTTGGATTTAGGTTTTTGGTGGAGGATGGTTGTTTTTCGTAAAAGACACATAATCAATAACAAGGAATCAAAACCAAAAAGAATTTAGATTGGCACAATTCGTCATTAACATTTGATTGAATGTGAAAATGAATAAATGCTAAAAACATAAAATAGATGATTAATAATCGATTTTTGATTTTTTTTGCTAGTAATGTTCTTATTGTTTTTACTTTTTCATTTATTTTCTTATTTTGATAGATTTTTTTTTCATATTAATATTTGTATCTAGTTAACTTGTGCGCATATCAACTAATTCCACATATCTTAAAGTTAATAACTATGTAAGCCTATAATGACTTTAAGAGTTGTGAGATTATGTTTCGATTTTTATTTATATTAATTGTATTTAAAATTAATTATCACTTTTCAATTATTTATATTTATATTTAACAGAGAATTATAATTTTAAAAAAACTGTAAATGTGTATTTCACAATGTAGTTCATCATACTTTTTAAAATGTTTTTCACTAAAAATTATTAAAATGTAATAATTTTTTTTTAATATTATTATATAAAAAATATATAAAACATTAATTTACCACTTTTCTAAACAAAGAACAATTTAAAAATTATTTTTGAAAAACACAAGTTATATCCACTTAAAACACTTACAACCATAGTTATCAAACTCGATATGGGGGTTGATTCAATCAAAAAGCTGGACCTCGGGTTACACGGCTTGACTCGGGTTAACCCGAATCAACCCGAATTTTAAAAAATAAATATATATGAAGCTTTAATATTTCATACAAAAAAATTAAGAAACAATCTATGTGAATATATGCTATATATATTATAAATAATAAAGTTTAAAAGATTATTTCAAAAGGTCTTGTATCTTAAATTAAAAAATATATTATTTAAAAAGTTATTATTTTAAGTTGAAGTATTTAAACTAATTTTTTATATATATTAAAAAAACATAATTTTTTTTTCTTATGAATAAAAAATATATATACTAAAGGATTTCAAATCTCATATTAAAAAAATAATTTTTTTTCTTATAAATATAGAATATATATATTAAAGGACTTT